>NW_023458697.1:108150-150626 GCF_013731165.1 Rhagoletis pomonella
ATCTCGAGACCCTAGTCACCCAGCTATATGAAAAGTGCTCAATCTTATCAATATCATTCATGAACGGCTTTCATTTGATACCCATATTGAACAAATACACCCAAGGTTACCCAGGTCCACATTTTGGTCTATATCTCGAGACCCTAGTCACCCAGCTATATGAAAATTGCTCTATCTTAAAGCACTCATGAACAGCTTTAATTTGATACCCATATTAAACAAATACATCCTAAGGTTACCCGGGTCCACGTTTTGGGGCCACGCCCCCTTTATATATCAAAATATTTTTTACCCTGTGACCATCCCTGGAAGATATCCAGTGCGTGTGTAAAATTTGGTTACGATCGGCTTATTCGTTTAGGAGCCAAGTGTGTCTATAGGTACATACATAATTTGAATTTTATATATATATATAGATATAGATAAAACACATGCATCACTCAACGTAGAAAAGATCGGTACTGGTTTCCATCGGATATATAAAATTTATTATACATATCAAATATAAGATTTCCGCCAAAATTTTTTTTGGAAAAATATTAAGATTTACGTGCGGTGGTCTATTTAAAAATACCTCCAAAAATCTAGTTTTTATATAAATAAAACAAATTTTAAAAATATATTTTTTTAAACAATCACCTCATGATAGAGGAGTTTGAACTTAAAAGATCTGCATACAAATTTTTAAGAGTTTGATCAATGGAATTAAAATAATTAGATTTTTAGGTATTTTCAAATCGAAAGAGGAAGGAGTAATCGTAATATTTAAATCTATTTTATTTCAAAATGGATACAGATGAAGAAAGGGAAAGGAAAGGTTAAGAAGAAAAGAAAGAGGTAGTTAACAAGGAGTATAAATACGAGCAACCAACAAAAATTATGCAGAACGAAAAATGACACTGAAGATGGCACAACGCCGAAACCGGTTTGTCTCCAAACCAAATTTGACAAGGGATGACGGAAATTCGTTCCATAATACATCTAAATAGTTAAGTATACTTACTCATCTGCTGTAGAATGAAACTATCATCGCTGGGCACAAAACGCTTGATGGTTTGAAAACTGACACCAAATAATTTGTTGCTATTAATCTCACGGAATGCTTCATCAAAACTCATTTCAATATCCGACTCATCGCGAAAGAAGAGAGCGCCTGCATGGATGTGGAGAAGGACTTAAGTTATTTGCAAGCAAATGGGCGATTTCAATAAACGTTTGAACAAAATAAATTTAACGAGAATATGTAAGTACATTAGGCATATGACTTTTTTAAACTAAATATATTTACATATGAAGAAGGGATGCTTAACTACAGCAAAAAAACTAGCAATTTTCCATGTACATGTTTCGAATTTATGGAATTTTCAAAAAACAAAAACAATTTTAGAAACCTATTTTTGATCGCAGTCATAATTCGGTTGACACGGAATTTTTCATATACATATGTAAGTTTTTTTTTTCAGAAAAAAATTTTTTCTTTCTCGGAATTTTTACAAAAATGTGTTCTTCTCGTCAAAGCTACATATATTTAATAAAAAAAAACACATTCCTTATCTATGTATGTACGCATATAGTGCCCGACATAATTATAAGGTCACCCTATATTGCTAAGTTTTAAAGATTTTTTTTCAAATTAATTTTAATTATTTTTTATAAAAAAATATAGTTAATTTTTTAACGAAAATCCAGTTTTCAAACTGTGGAATATTTAAAAAAGTCAACAAACTTTCGTAAAAACTTCAAGCTTTTTAATGCGACATATTTGAGTATGCAGTTTTGTAGCACATTCTGTTCCTACCGTTGATTTTTTGTTTTGTTTTTTTTTTTTTAGTTGAGGGGATGGTTCATTTTCCTCCATGTCGAGCTCTTAACCGCAAAAAAGAGGTACGCGAGATTTTATTCAAAATATTCTTATTCATGCAGAAATGCGTCTAGATGCTCTGGGAGTATTTCTGCATCAAAAATAAAATTTCGAAAAAAATTTCGCTTACATCTTTTTGGCGGTTAGGGATCGATATGTGCTTCGCATGAAAGAAAATGAGTGACACCGTCAACAAAAAAAATTTCCAAAAACCAGCAGTATTTTGTAGCCACTGCAGACTTGCGCTTTATTTTGCTAAAATTAAATTGCATACTCAAAATCTTCCTAAGAAATGTAATTAAAAGGTTTAGAATTTTTACGAAACTCTGTTAATTTTATTAGTATTTTTTTTTTGTTTTTAATATCTTTTTTTAATATTGCACAAAGTTAGAAGTTATCATTATTATTATGTATGGCTGTATATACAAATGTGTTTCCATTAGGGTGGACCAAAACAAGAAAAGTCGGAATATTAATGCTTTTACCCCCTAGGATTGTTCTATACCGAAAAAAGTATACCTACACCCGTTTTTTTTTTTTTATTTTGAAAGCAAAATATATCCAGAGGCCGCGCAAAGCGCTAAAAATTTTCTATGTATTTTATATGAAAAAAGGTGGTATTCTTGAAAATCAATATTTCAGTTTATTTGACCATTTTTAAAACTAAGGATTTATTATTGAATCCGCCATTGAATTTTCTGGGGTTTTTGGCGAACCAGTAAAATGTTACTATGAAAAAATCGTTAAATAAACAATTGGATATTATTACCATCAGCCTCCTGAAGAGAAGCAAAGTTTTCCGATCAAAAAATTGGGATTTTCAAAAGAACTCTGGTGGTAACCTTGTTTTTTCTCACATAAAATGCATAGAAAACTTTGAGCGCTTTCAGCGACCTCTAAATATTTTTGGTTTCAAAATAAATAAAAAAAACAGTGGCTTTATTGTTTTCTGTATAGGGAAATCCAAGCGGGTGAGAGCATTAAAATTCCGACTTTATTTATTCACATGCATTTTTTGACCACCCTAATCTGCAACTTAAATTCTTTAATATAACTTTGGTCATCATTTTCTTTTATCAACATTACCAACTTTCACTTCTATTTTGCCACCATCTATGAATTCATGTGTAGTTTTCACGAAAATCAACAACAGCAGTGAGCCGAATATGCCACTAAAACGCATTTTTTGTGTTAAAGCCAATTTAGCTACACTATTTACTGATAACTAATGTTAAAATTTTTCTAAAAAAATATCTCATATAATATATGAGAGCACTTTAATTAAAATTCCACTCACTAGAAGTCACATTTTTTACAAATTAATTCGAATTTTTTCACAAATATTACGTAAATATTAATTGCATGCCCGTTTTAGAAATATCTATGTATATTTTTCTTATTTTTCGACTTATTTCTGAGACTTTTCCAATTCACTTCACATTACTATTGCCAACGCTTACGCGACCATCACCGCCACCGCCTCCAAACGAAAACACACTCGAAATATTTTTGAATTTGTATCAGCAAACCGTCCAGTCGTGGAAAAAATTTAGCGCACACTGAGCATGGCGACGGCACTGAAATAATTTACGAATTTCTTAACTTCTTCAACGCTGCGAGAGTAATTTTTGAAAAAATACGAAATTATTAAAAATAAGCATTTTTTAGCGGAAATTCATACCAATTTATGTCAGTATTTATGTACATATGTATGTATGTATGAGTGCTTGTTTATTCCATCCACCAACAAAAGTTTGCTTCCTGGCATTAGTACTCTGCTGGTTCTGTTGTTGGTGTTTTTTTGTTGCTGTCAACATTGCCGCACAGTGTGTTGCTGCATTAACTGTCGTCGACGGCCTTCTTTCCGTGTTGTCGTCGCTATGATTCGACGCAATAAATATTTATTTGTTTATGTTCTCTAGTCGCAAGCATACCAACAGCACAACAACAACAAACAAACTTGCACCACTCAAATCCATATCGCTCATATGTTTATGTTTTAGAATTACCAACCGCGCGTTCGGGCACTCTCATCCGATCCGTACCCGATCGGCGCACGTTTTTGGCCTCCACACATACACACACACACACATCCATACATACATAAATGCATACATGCCTATAGCCGAGTACGCCCTGTCCAACCCACCGATCGCCGGCCAATCGACCTCTCGTTTATGTTTTTCCCGCTGTCGTTTGTTGTCGTTTGATGTGTCGCACTTTGGGGCTATAAAAATATACACAACAACAGCAAATGTGAAAATTCCTTCGGTATATATGTACATACATATGTGCATACTTAGATGTTTTACTTAGTCACTAAAATTAGGCCAAAATTTTCTTTATTTACTTCCTGGCCAGCAATTTGTGTTCGTTCCACTCAACATTTCATGTCTCTTCAATTCAAGATCGTGCCGTGGCAAACGTGCGCTGCACATGTGCACACTCACGCATGAAAATCAAATTGATTCGATTCGGATAATCAATCAACCAGCCGCATAAACTGTACCAGATGGTTTAGTGGTGGTGTAGTTTTGTAATGAGTTGTCGGGTTTTTAACCGACTTCCAAAAAAGAAGGAGGTTATCAGTTCGTCGGAATATTTTTTTTTTTTATGTATGTTACCGCATAACTTTGGACCACGTCAACCGATTTCGATAATTCTTTTTGCATCGGAAAGGTAGTGTCTCCGAGGTGGTCCCATACTAATCTGGTTAAGATCGGATCAGTGGATTATGAGATATATATATATATATATTTTTATATGAGAGTTGAAGTCGGTTTTTTTTTGCTAAAAATTACTTGTTAATACCAAATATCAGCTCCTAAAACCAAAAATTGTAGAATAAATATTAATGAATTACAATCTCAGATGAACTGCATCACTATCGATAATTTTATTGACTTTTTAATCGATATATTCATGGAAATTGATAGCGATTTATTTTTCAGTATCGATATTTTTATCGTCATATTTATCTGCGTCAATATATCAATATAGATATCGATATATTTATCGAAGTCTGTATTGTGCAATATTATTTTTGATATCAGTATCAATATATAAATCGATAAATTATTCCAATTAGATATTTATCGGTACCGATAAAAAATTATGGACATACTAACCGATATATTTATTATCTTCCTTATCCTTGAGTTTCGCCTGAAAAAAAATCACCCGAAAATTTGTCATTCGCCCATTTTAAACCCATGGACCAACCAAAAGTGAAAAGTGAACCGGTTCGGGGGAAATGAAACGCTTACACCACACATAATTTGCTTATGCCAAAAGGGAAATCAACGGATTCGGCCTTACATTATCTGGTTAGTATGATCGAAAGTATCTTCGAGGCCAAGGAGTTCGCTCTGTGCACCTTCTTGAACGTCGAGGGGCTTTTGACAATACTGCCTATGGCGCTATCTCAAGGGCATTGGTCCATAGAGGCTAAGATCCTTCTACTATTGGTTGGATCGACTCTATGCTTCGTGAGCTTGAAATTAGATCATCCTTGAGCAATATTCAAGTGAAGATAAGAGCCGTGAGAGGTTGCCCGAAAGGAGGAGTCCTTCCTCCCTTGCCTTGGTCAAATATTGACTTGCCTATCCGACTTTGAATCTATACGAATTTGCTCAACTGCGGCTCTAGAGACGCTTCTGGGATGGACTTCTCTCCATATTTTAATCCAGGAAAGAGCAGAAACGAGAGAGCTGCAACTTCAGCTATCTAACGACGGTTTCTTCACAAATCAGCATCATGCAAGTATACTTGGGTAGATACCGAGAGGTCTGCTTTGGCAGAAAGTTCCAAGTGATAATCCCCGATCGCGAAGGTTGGGCAAATGGGCTCCCTGCACTTGATCCTAGATATGTACAGGTACAGAGCAGGTACAGGTATTTTTGGACCTAACATTGAACTTGCCATTCCCATGGGCAAATGGCCGGCCCACGGTGTTTCAGGCTGAAATAGTCGACATTTTAAACTGCGCAAAATAAAGCCTTGAAAAAGGATTGAAGGGCGCATTTCTAGTTATCTTTTCAGAAAGCTAAGCAGCCGTCCGGGCTCTTTCAAACAGGACTATGAAATCCAAGCTGGTTATACACTACTTTGACACGCTACAAATTTTGGCACCCAAAGACACGATAACACTGTTCTGGGTACCAGGCCATTATTGAATCGAAGGCAATGAGGTCGCCGACGAGTTAGCACGAGAAGGATCGCTAACTGCCTTTTCAGGACCTGAAGCATTCTGTGGTCTCAGTTGGTCCTCTTAGTGAGTCATAATTTCTGACTGGTACGCAGTATGTACTTGGGAGCGCTGTGGGGCCTTAGGCAGGTCAGGCTTTTCGGTTACCCTTTCAATAGAAAAGAAACTATTTTAGAAAATAGAAATGACATCAGGCTACTTTCTGGGTACCTGACTGGTCACAACCAATTGCGATTCCACAGATTGACCACAGATTCGGAATGCTGACTCTGACTTGAAGACGACAAAGATTGAAAGATTGAAGACAAAGATTGATCTATTTTAAAGCTTCAATAGTCGAATCCTTTGTTAAGAAGAATACGCCTACCAAGGCTGCTGAAGGCATCTTGGCCACACTGGGTTAGGGACTCTCTTTAAGAGACACAAAAGATCTTTCTGGTCGCGGTGTCTCTTATTCTGTTACACCCAAGAATTAACTAACTAATCGATATATTTATCGAAATTGATATCGATCTGTTACTTGATATTGTAATTTTTATCGTTTTAGTTACCTGGGTTTGTTGCCCTCAACCATAATCATTTGGCGCTGTGCCAGTCAAGAAGAAGGTTTATCTGCAACATTACCAAAATAATTTTCGATTTATTTATCGAAGCCTGTTTTGATATCAGGTTCAATATATACATATGTAAGTCGATTAATTTATCAAATTATTTTTCGATAACTGTTCCATGTGATATCTATTTGGTGGACAGCAATTGAGAAGAAAACATTTCTTAATAGAATAGGATGTGTATATAAGCTCTCAAGGATCGGCATGGCAGGGGCACTTTGGTCTAACCCAATGGCAGCACATTACACGTTGTTTTATCTCAATAAATGCTCTAAGCTGCCGGTTAATTTAGGTTAGGTTAGAGTTGTTCCCCAGACACAAGGAACACACTTGGACAATTAGGAGAATGCCCTTTGTGATACCACGAAAAGCCGAACGGAAGCCATTAAATTAGTCGGGGAGTCGGCGCGAGCCGATTACGAAATTTTGAATACGACTGATTTCGGTGCCGGATAGCTCAGGGTTAGCGCTTCAAAATGTTTCCAGCCTAGCATCACGAAGGCTGTACATTCTAAACGAAAGTGCTGACATCGTTCTTTCGACATCTGATACGAATACAATCAGTTCAGATTTCTAATCTTACCGCCTCGGGTCCACTTGAGGCTAGAAGGATAAAGCAATTGCGCACTTCGTAGTGTTAGCCCAGCGTTTGCTGAACTTACACGCGGCCCAACCGTCCAAGAGTTTACCGCAGGAAAACAGAGGCGCCCCTATTTGCTCCAGTAATCTGCTACTGAGCAGTAACCCAGAAAATAAATGGGTGAATCTCTATGTCGACAGTTAGGTTACTACTATCGCATTGCACTTTCTCATTGTGGCGGAGTGCAAGGCAGTCCTGCATTTGTTACATACTGATACAAACTTACATCTGTACGTGGAGGCCGACAGGATTGCTAAAGAAGGGGCGTTTAAACAAGAACTCGACATAAAGCTCAAGAAGTTTCTCCTATCCCTCCAGAGGGAGGACTTTGGGCTTCTGGTGGACGTTCTAACTAGACATTGTCTGCTGGCATCACACGCCTTTAAGCCAGCTCTGACCAATGATAGGATCTGTAGAAGATTCTGGCAGCCGCCACCAAGGTATGGTACAACCATCCGGCAGGAAATAAATCCCGATGTTTAACAGGCTCTGCCCAGATTTGCTTTCTTCCGTTTATCGCCCGACTAGGAAAACTATCGAGGCGCTAGGCACAAAGGTAACGCTCGTTCTAAGCCACCACTGTCCAGTGATTGTGGCCAGCTTCAGTCTAACGAACTTCCATCGTCTGCGGTATTCGCCGTCGCCAAGGCGAAATCTGTCGCAAGGGCCGCCTATCAGCCCTGGGCCATATGATCAGTGACTAACAAAGTATGATTTTTGTATGGTGAGAGAGGACTTTACTTCTCAACTGCCTGCAAGTCGAAAAAATTAAATGAGGTGCAAAAGCGCTGACCTTTTTCTTGAAGACAGAAAATACCTTATCTTACGGATGGATTCCTGAGGAGTTTGTACTCGGCTTGAAACCTGTAAGGCGACTAACTTTCTTTAGTTCCCTATATCGGTCTCTCACTTACGTAGCTGGCATTGTGCGCGATTGGAGCGAGGCCCTCTAAGCGGCATCTCTTTTCTCTGCAGCGTTGTAACATTCCTCGTCGTACCTGTTTTACTTTCAGCCTCGCTGGAAACCGGCTGCTGACTAATTCAACAGAATTGTGGTTCCACTACTCTGTCCTTTGTCATTGCAGCTCTTCGACGTTGAGCTTTCATAAAGTCATTTTAACCATTTTTTACTTTAAGACATTACAACGCTTACGACAACATATTTAACTTCCCTGATAAGGTGTTTACATCAGGCGATTTTACAGGCAAATTTTAGTTGATAGCAACAATCGTCTGGTGTAAACGGCCTTTCAACTAATCGCTCGCAATGAAGTTGGGCGACAGACAACTTTTTATTCAACACTCGCCTCTAAAATCGGCCCATGTAAACACCGTATAATTGTTACATGACTAGTGGGGTCAAACCGTTCTGTAAACTTACTGGTTCTGTAAACTTTTTTGTTAGCTTTGACCTTAACAAACAGCTTTGAGAAGTTTTTGAAGTAAACTGGACTTACGAGAATTTTCATGTGTCTGCATCTATGCCCAAAATATGGTACTGCAGAAACCACTGCACTCAGCCCGAAGTAACAACAAGGTGAAGGTAAAAAAATGAAGAGAATTTTATAGGCGGCATACACAGTGCGTCTGACTCGCGAGTCATTTGTATTCGACTACACACAGTTGAATCATTCAGAGGCATTCCAGCAGTCATGTCGGTGTAACTAACGCATATTTATTTTCACAAACACATCCAAACCGACTCACGAGTCAGGCGCACGGTGTATGCCGCCTATTAGTAAAAATATCATAAGTACTCATAAAGTAATCGCCGGAATTTGGTGCAAAATAAAAAAAAAATAAAAATTTCAAAAACAAAAAAAAAACTAATAAATTTGAGAAACTCTTTAAAACGGTTAGCGGCGCCCAAAGTTATTGAAATATTTTTTTTTAAACTTAAGCTCCTGGTGTAATATAAAATGTCTCCCCAGTAAGATAGTCTAATAAAAAAATTGCATTATAAGTATTCAAAATACCAAAAAAAAAAACTCAAGCAAAAACAAATCTGAAAGACCATAACTTTAATAAAACACAAACATCAGCAACATGAGTGCCGTACAACAGGATATGTTCCTACTGGATTGTCCCACCTACGAGGACTATTTGGATACATTCATCACACGCAAAGATGTCAATTTTCTACGTAACATACGCTTCTGTCGTATGCTGGTAGAACTTGGCTATCGTTCGGCGTCTGAGATCTACACACCCGAGCAGTATGAGAAACGCAAGGCAGCCGTGCAGGAATCACTATGGCCAACAAAAAAATCAGCTATGCTATTCAGTGAAAATCTGACCTCAAACGATCCGGTTCTACTGGAGTTGGTCCGACGAGAAGAACCGAATACGCAGAAAATCATATCGGTGGGTAATTGGATGTAGTTTCTCATCTGAAAATCACATTTTTTTCGCTCTTTTTTGATTTGCAGACCATCATCTTCCTTAAACACCGCTTCAAATCTGGCTTCGAAGTTTCTGGCTATATTGATTTCGAGCATAGTCTGAGGCGGGCAAATTTAATGGTCGAAGGCTATACCGATTGGTTAGGCGTATTCCAAGAACGCATTCTACTGCGTCCCAAACCAACGGATCTTAGTTTCTACGATTGGCACAAAGGCACTGTACAATATAGTAATTCTGAAAACTATGTCGTCCTGCATGATGCTGAGAATGGTCTGATATTTATGCATCGCGGTGATCATAAAAAAATCTGCGTCGATATATCACGCGAAATGTATACGAACAATTGTACGCGCGAAATGCATTTCTCGGAAAAATATGGCCACGTAATATTTTATGATCACGAGGTACGCAAGAAGATTTAGACATATGTATGTATGTATGTATGCATGTTTGTACAAGTAATTTTTTGATTTGGTGACATGGAATTTTTTGTATCATTAATTGTACGCGTTTGTTGTTTTATTTGTACCAATAAAAATGCATAGGAAAAAGTCATACTTATATACCATGACATGATACAAAAAAGAAGGTAGTTTCAATAAACAACTTTTGACGGATAATAAAATTTTTTGAAGTTTCATAGATTGTGAGTAATATAAACGGCCCTGCCACTTTGATAATATTAAAACAATAAATCGGAGTATTTTCTTTCCCATATTTATACCAATGTAATAACATTTCAAATCAAAAACCATTGTCAGTGCTAGGTACTTTTTTTTACTTACGTGGTTCGCACCTTTTTTTATTAAAAATATTTTAATCATAAGCTGTTAAAGGAGCCTTCATCGTAATTGTTCTTATCAGTTTGTAATAAGAACCACGCGCGCATTATTCTGTTATTTTTTTGTTTTCTTATTTTGAATGCAATCTTGCGATTTAGCGATTTAAATATCGAATTCTAAAGAATGTTCTTCCCAAATAAAACGTTTTTATATTTCGGTTCAAATTTACTTTTATATTTCTCATAAGTATTTGCAAAAAATAAGGCTTTGTGACTAGCGCATCATCATTAAATTTCATTTATTTTAATTTATGCAAAACACCTGAAGTCGGCTTGAACAGACCGCCCTCCGATAAACAACTAACAGATCGTCGTTTAAAGTACAAAACCGTGTATCAACAAAATGAACAACTGCGTATGTGAGGTTTGCATGAATTATTTTGTAGAGAGTAATGGTGCATTTACATGGTATGAAGCCATATGAACTGTTGATACGCTAAAATAGAGAGACTATATGTTCTAATAAGGAATTCAATGATATCGAGTGGGATGCATATAATACATTTTTCATATGAAAAATTATGGGGAGATACTGTAAACATACCGTTGTGACACTGTTAAGCATATGAAATTATAGCAAGTTGGATTTTCATACATCTTCCCATAAAAAGTTCAACAGATGCAGATCCCTTTCATTTTTTCATACAGTTTATGCTTCTTTCTGGCTTTTACAAAAATGCAGGGATACCGCACTTATTTCGGTACAATATGATCGTAATGTATTTTCAATTCGAAATCAAACAAAAACATCCCAGGAAAATGTTTGCGATTTTAGAACCATTAGTGAATATTTGCAAACTACTGCAAATAATAGAGTGCCATATCTTACAAAGTTCAGAGAATTAAAGAAACAAACAATCATTTTATGGCTTCATGTTTCCTTCAAACCGCATTGCTATTTTTTCCTTGTTCGTTTTGTTCTTATTCGCTGACATTTGTTTTCTAATTGCGTGAAATTTGGTAAGTATTGTAATAAAACCGAATTATTTTACAAATCAATTATAATTTTGCATTTTTTAGGTCACTTCCTTAGTATTTTCCTGACCGACCTGTGCTGGTATTGTGATTAAGAGCTTATACACGTAAGTTACAAACACATTATTTTAACTTTATTGATGAATCATTCCATTTGCAGCATTCTCTGGTGAACTGCAGCTGCGGCCGAATTTGATTGTGTGCATCATCCTGCAGATATTTTGAAGTAAGTTGGAACCAGCTCTTTGTTATTTCCAAACCTAATGAACCATTTATTCGCAGATTTTGTGGACGATTTTGCTGTGTTGCGTTCCTGCTCCGCCTGTGTATTGCTCTGCCCGTGTTTTACAGTGTTGCATTCCTGTTGCGCCTTTGCATTAGTGTGTTGTGTTAGTGTTGTGCTTTAGCCACGTTCAAATAAGTTAAGACCAGGTTTTTGTTAGTTAAAAACCTAAAAAACCATTTATTTGCAGATTTTTTGTATGCTTCTGCTGCGCTGCGTTCCTGCTTCACCTGTATATTAGATTGCTGCGTTCCTGTTAATACACACATCGTCGTTTAAAGTACAAAACCGCGTATCGTCATTCTGCAAAACCGCGTAACTGACATTTGCTGCTAAAAATTGGATTTGCTCACACAAGCTCTTGGCTCAATCCTTATCCATTCTACCTGAAATATAACAGCCAAAACTTGCGATTGCTTTTGAAAATGATGAAATATGAGTGTTTTTACTCTCTAGAAAATAAGTTTTGCAACCCACGTATGTTTGCATTATCTTGATACGCGGTTTTGTACTTTAAACGATATGTAGATGTAGTATGTATGTACATACATATCACATACATATATTGACATAGATATATGTATATACACAATTAATGATGTGTACATAAATTTGTTGTATATTGAAACTAGATATGTATATAGTATGTTATTGTAATTGTTATTATTATTCGGTTCAACAAAGTCCCATCTCAAACGAAAATGCATTGAAAATGTGCTGAGATAGGGCGGTTTTGAATCGCCAGCGGAGATAGCGTGTTTTTGAACCGAGTTCTGAGATAGGGCATTTTTCAATCAAATTCTAAAATAGGGCGTTTTCCAGCCAAATTTTGAAATAGGGCGTTGAAAAGTTTTCTGATATATTTTATTATCTGATTTATTTTTTATATGGGTTTTGTTAGAAATTGAACTTTATACTTTATTTGTATTGGAAATTCTTAGAAATAAATTAACATAAGAGGGAAATAATATCACTTTGAAATGGGGTTTCTATTGATATGACCGATACTGTATGTATATAATAAATTTTGTACAATTAAAAATCAAAGTGGATTTCATAAAGAACACAACGTATTAATTATAAATTCTGAAATATATTGTTAATCTCAAAAATAAATAAATAAATCATTAAAAAGCTTGCTGTATGACTCGAACTTGGATGTATGTGAACTTGGGTAACGTATAATTGTTTATATGATTCCTCAAAGTATCCCTTATATAACACTGTGGAATACAAAAAAGACCTTAGTGCGAATATATCAGGTTTAATAGCTGTTGGCCATACCAATAATGCCTCATACTCAGATTTACTAGATCAATTCGTGTTCTCCGAGAAAAAAAAATTTCACGATCCAAAAATCTGAAAAATTATTTTTCTCCAAATTTTGAACATTTATCGTTTTTGGCCTATATTTTGTGGCAAATACCATACAAAGCAAATATAGGCCAAAAAACGGAGAATTTTCAAAATTGGGAGAAAAGAATTTGGCCGCTATACTCAGATTTTTGAATCGTGAAATTTTTTTTCTCGGAGAACACGAATTGATCTAGTAAAACTGAGTATGAGGCATTATTGGTATGGTCAACAGCTATCAAACCTAATATATGCGCACAAGAAGCCCATTTGAAAGAGGCGGACAAAATATCACACGTAAATGAATTCCTCTATTTGGCCTGTACAATATAAGGGAAAGATTTCAAATTCATAAGGGATAATTTGCTTAGTGATGCGGCTTAAATAAGGAATTACATATATATGCCATACTGTTCTAGCTGGGTATTCATCAGCTCAAACAGTTGAAGCATATTATCCTATTCCTGTGAATAAAAACACGCCTAATTTTATTATTTTAATTATCTACAACTTTATGAGACTACCAAGCCATATATATACCTATTCAGATAATCGGAACGCTGTTGAGAAGGCATACAATTTAGTACTTTTTCAACTAAAAGGCTTTTTTTCTACCCGTTTTTCTTGTACTTCCAAAATACAATATTGACCTAAGGTAGTTCGATATCGAGCTGTCACAACGTACAACACCTTTCATTATTACATCATGCTTATATACATACATGTGTACAAGCATAAATGTCATGATTCAATAATGAAAGGTTTTTTAAGTAGCTTTTGTCTAAAATTTGACACTCCCACCCACAGGGATGGTTTTTGGAAGCAGGAAAAAAGGGGAAGAATTCAATTACACGTCCTAAAATGGTAGCTAGATTCCGCAAAAAGTTGAAGATATTAGCGCATAGCAATAGCGCATTAAATATAACCCCTGATTGTTATTAAAAATAAATATGTCTATGAATGTATGTATGTATGTTGCTTACGACAGACGGCGCATAACTCGAGAATGGGTGGTCCACTTTGAACTACTTTTTTGGTGTGTTTGTTTGCCTTGTATATTCTTTGCGGTACCATTTATGTACAATAGATGGATATGAAGAAGCTATTTGTTTGTGGAAAAATTATGGAATAGTGATTAAAAGACCCAAAATAAAAACATTTTGAACTTACGTCTCTTTCGCGGTAATGGCTCGATTGGTAAATTCGAATTCTTTGATGTTGCACTGGGGAGATTATGCCGCCGTCAGAATATTAAACATTTGCTTACACAGTCGCGATTGGCGCTTCGTGCCGGACGACGGACGGTTCCATATTGCGTACTTTTAGACCCCACGGCTTTTAATTTAGAGAATTTTAGCGTAGCCATTGTCAGAATTCCACTGCAGGATTGTGTTGTGTAGGTAAATACCTAAATATCTTCGTTGACTCATGTACCAGAAACATTGCGCACTTTACTTTACAGCGACTTGGCAGAATCACGAATGTCTCCACGAATGTCGACAAACACAAGTATGCGGCATTTAAGGGAATTTCGTCTCTTTATCCTACATTGAATTTCTGTAGGCCAACAATTCTCACCCATTTTGTCTTGTTGTCGCCAGCGAATGCCGAACAATCATTTTTTCAAATTTAAAAGGTAAAAATTTCGCTAATAAAAATTTAAAAATGTTCCTAAAACTTCCAAAGAAATTTGGAAAAGAAAGATCACTGTTTTTGGTTTTAGGAGTAGGGTGGGAGTGTCATTGATAAAATTAGAGTGAGAGAAAGTTTTTCTTACAAAACCTTTCATTATTGAATCATGCATAAATGTATCATCCAAAATGCAACTAAAAGGGCGCTCTTCATAGATGTTGATAAACAAAATTAGAATTTTTTGTTTTGTCAACTCCCTTTCTTATCTAATTTTCAATGCTTTATTATTTTGTTTCACTAAATCTTACTTTTTTTCTCCACTGTATTGCCATGTCGCGGCGGCCGCTGAGGTGTAGTGGTAAGCAGTGTTGCCGTTGTGCGACTAAAGGGGCAATTTGACCCTTTTTAAATGCCAATATCCTTGGACCTGATTTTAAAAATTCTGGCTTTTTAACCCTTTCCCAAAATTATGTGCGACTTTTGTCCCTTTTCAAAGATTTTTATAGGAAATTTTAACAGGATCATGCCATTAAAAAATGTTACCTCCTGCAAGTACGAAAAAATCGATCACTTAAAACTTTTAAAGGAAATGCTACTCTTCTCCTTGCAGCAACTCGTTTTCTGTGTTTTGTTCAAAGCTTGTCACACTACTTTCTTTTTAAATTCAATAGCGGAACGTTCTAGCAGAGAAAAGACTTTACATGTAAGTTTTATTTTGACCTTGGATCTCAGATTTATTCTTTTACTAGTAAAGAAAAGAAAAAATAATATGGTGACCCTTTCATTCGTCAATTACCTATTTTTGCGGCTTTCTGAAAATTCTCAACGGCAACACTGGTGATAAGCAGTTCGCGCTTACACTCCTCAGGTCCTGCAACATCAAAAAACAAATAGAGAAAAAGGTTTTTGTCTTAACAGCGGCCGCCCTCAGCAGGCAATGGCAAACCTCCGAAAATATGTATGCCATGAAAAACAGCTTCTCATAAAAATACAATCGCCGTTCGGAGTCGGCGTAAAACTGTAGGTCCCTCCCCTTTCGTGACAACATCAAGGAGGAAAAGCTGGGCCAAATACTAACGTACATATGTATGTGTAGCGGCCATTCTATTATTATTATATTATTGCCGTGTCGGTGTCGGTAGCATTTTCGATAAATAGATCGATTTATTTTTGACATATGTACATATGTAGTTATTGATATTTTTATAAAAACCCTTCCCGATACATTTACCGAAATCGTTAATGTTAGATACCAAAGCATATATCGATAATGTTATGACTATATTTATATCAATGAATATCGTCATGGTTATCGATAAATCTAGATCATATCGCACTGGCTATCGTGAGCATTTTCGTTTAATTCATTGACAAATTATTTTTTTCTTACGGCTATTTTTATTAAATCCATGTCCGATATATGTATTTTTCGAAATCGGTTATGTTATCGAAGCATTTGTCGTTAACATGATCATTAAAAAGATATGGTATGTTCCCAGTAACTTCTTTGCTTTCCATTTGTTTGGTTTCAGTGCCATTTCCTTTTTTCTCTCACAAACCAATCCCTCATAATATCAGGTCCTGTTGTAAGAAGCGTTGAGACCTTCATAGTTTTATTGCAGGGGACTTCCTAGAAGGCTTCTCTGTTTTCGCATTTCTTTCTAGACCTTTGTGATTCGGAGCCCATATATAACATTTTGTCTGCTAAGAATGAATGATGACTTTATTCCATTCGAAAATCATGCCTGGACAACTAAAGTGTGCAGGAAATCATTGACGAAACCGTTAGAAAATAAACGAATATTTTACACAATGAAAACTGGGAGCCATCAATGGTAATCAATCTCGGTTAAAAATCTCTTGTGGCAACCTCGCAAAATATAGTTCATAAATAAAGATTTCTCTAACCCCCTTAGATGGACACCCATATTTTAATAATTCATTTAACTTAATAAAAAATATGCATTTAACTTTTTAAACAGGTGGCAACCCTCTTCCAACACCTTAAAAATATTATTAGTGTTCAAAGTAAAGATTTCTTAACACTCTTTCGTTTGACATCCATATTTTGGTATTACAGATAACTTTGGTTTATGTATGTTAACTAAATTCGGTATTTCAAGCAGGTGGCAACCCCCTTCAAAATATTTGCAAACAACTACTTTCTGAAATCCCTTTCGTTTGGCGCCCATATGGCGATACATATTTATCATATTAAATTCCCTTAATTCAAATTGAATTAGATTTTCTAAACAGGTGGCAACCCTCCTATAGTTAAATTAAGAAACAAAGCCTTTCAAAACCATTTCGATTGATACCCATCTTGTAATAATTGATTTTTTTTTATAATTTGAATATAATTTTTTAAAAGGTGGCAAGTCTCTTTTAAAAAATTTAAACCTTATTGCACACCTGCAGTCCAAGGCTTTTAATTTGATACCTAATTTCGGAAAATCGAACGGTACGGATATGATTATTATTAAATAATTTGAATTTAATTGTTAAACAGGTGGCAACTCTTTTCGAAACACTAAAACCAGTTTGCACATCTACAGGTCAAGCGCTTTAATTTGGCACCCCTTTTTGGAGCGATCCGTGCAGATACTATGTCCTGGACAAATATCCCTACATACATATATAGATATAGATTCCGCCCACTCTGCGTGGGTGGGTAACTCTAGTAAAAGTTGTAGTTTTTTTGAAGTAAGTAATAAATGGCATTATCTTATGATTTTTGATGAAAGCTACGTGATTTCCCCTCCCAAAAGAAAGTTCTGGATTTGCCCCGGATAGAGAAGTGCATGCATACATACGGTGACCATTCGTACCAATTTTGGCAGCATAGTACCGATTTTGAGAAAGTTGTCCCGCTGAATCTTTTTTTTTAAGTCGGGGCGCATAAGTTTCCCGATTTTTCATATCTGTGTCGCTTAAATCTCGGTTTTGAGTGTTTTCTTTATTAGCTTAATAGAAGTCTACATGCAACTTTTTAAAAAGCCCTACCTGTTTTTGATTCTCTTTTTATATCTATTGTTTTTTTGCTTCCCCTGTAAAATAAAAAAATTTTTGGATAGGGCCTTTGTGAATTAAGGTAACAATATATTGTAAGTATATATTTTTGTGTTAATTTTTAACCGACTTCAAAAAATGAGGAGGTTTTTTATGCATTTACCGCATAAGTTTGGACTACATAAAACCGATTTTTATAATTATTTTTGAAAGGATCATGAAGAAATAAACGATAATCTTTAATTTGTATATGTGAATTGAAGTCGGTTTTATGTTTTGCTTAAAAATTACTTATTCAAGGTCTTTTCTCTTTGTTTTGTTTTAAGCTATATTAAACGATACTATGTCTTTTTATTCTAAAAACATAATTGTATGCTTTGATTCGATGCTTTAGAAATGTCCCGATTTTTGCCCACAGAAATCTGGTCACCGTATGCATACACCACATCAATGCTGAACTTTAGAGAAAAGTCTAGCGAGCGCTTGATTTTTGGCCGCTTGCCAAATTTTGAATTTTGATTTTTTTAATTACAAATCCGTATACAAACTAATTTGTATGTAAATTGTTGTATTTATTGTATAAGGATATATCTGCATACATATCCTTGTGGCCAGCTGATTAAGTCCAGTGATATTTTGACTAGTTTTGCTTATTTTTCTTTTGCTTATTTAATGTTTATATTTTTTTTTATTAAAGTGTAGCTTTACCTAACCAGCGCCACATAAATTCACATTTCAAAATTCATACAAAAATTATGAAAATTCAACAAACTTTAAAATTTGCACCAAACAATTTTAAACTTTTTATTTAGAATTTTTGGAAAAAGTGTTAGTAAAAAAAATTATTTGTTTTGTTTTTATTTTATGGCCTTATAACAATTATATTCAACAATTTTTATTGAGCTTGAGGCCGTTTTTTAATGAAAACTTATTGTGGAAAAGCAACAATAATTTGAAAAAATGGTAGAAGTGATAGCTATTTCGGCATTTCTGATAAGGAAATGTGGTGATTTCCGAAATAGCTATCACTTCTACCATTTTTTCGAATTATTGTTGCTTTTCCACAAAATAGTTTTCAATGAAAAACGGCCGCGATCTCAATAAAAATTGTTGAGTAAAAAAAATTATTAAAAATCAACGCGATTTTCTAGCGTCTTGAAATTTGCACTTTAACCTTTTTAAAATTTAATGAGCTACAAAACTGCAATAAAAAGTTTAAAATTTTTGGGTGCAAATGTTAAAGTTTGTTGAATTTGCATAATTTTTTTGCGAAGTTTGAAATGTGGATTTACATATGTGACGCTGGCTAGGTTAAAGTGTCCAACTTTTATTTAAAAAAATATAAACATTCAATAAACAAATGAAAAATAGCCAAAACTTGTCGAAATGTCTATTGACTTAATCAGCTGACCACAAGTGTACATATGTACCGCTTAACGCACATTTTACGACTTGTTTAGAATGCATAGAGCAAAACAGAAGAAACATTTCTAAGGGTATTTACATATGTGTTGATCTTATACCTATGTTTTGGCATTATAGTCAAATTAAATGTTAAATAAATAAAGGCAAATGAAATGAGTGAATAAAACATAAAAACGCAAAGCAATCTGTGCTAATCTCTGAGCGAATTGGGGACAACGGCGCTCCTTCTTCACAACTATGCCTTTGTCGCCTTTTGCATATTTGTAGGTATGTATCTATGTATAAAATTTTGCATTAGCAGTGCCTTTCAATTGCAGTCGATTTGTCTTAATGTCAAATATCTGAATTTAATTTTAGCATTAATGGGCGAAAAAACTTAGCTAAATACTGCCTGCTGCCTGCATTTCGATTTGAATCTTTTAATGCAACGGTTGGTAAAAATTTTCTAGAGCGCGCGTGATTCGTATAAATATTTAGTAGTTGACAAAAATTAAGTGCATTTTTTTTTGGTTTCTGCTTGAAAAAAAATCTAGTTCCAGATTTTAGTGCTACGTATGAAATGTGTTAAATTTAAAAATTTGCAATTTTACTACAATGAAACCATTATTAGTGCATTTAATATGCGCGCTGCTCTACGCCTACGCGCAAGCGGCCGACCGTCCACAATTTAATGTTGGTAAGTAGATAAACAAAGTGAAAGCTAATTAAATTTTGAACACTTGGCTCGCTAGTAACCTTGACCTTTCACTTTACAAATCAGGCATAATTTTCGCTAGCGAAAATGATGAAACCGAAATCGCCTTTCGTACTGCCATCGAACGCGCCAATGTATTTGAGCGCAGCTTTGAGCTGGTGCCCATTGTCGAGTATGCTGATACGGATGATAGTTTTATTGTGGAGAAAACAGGTCAGTTAAACATATTTCACTCAATATTTATAAATAATATTTATTTTGTTTGTAAAATGCGTAAAATTTTCACTTTTCTTCATTTCATGGCAAACAGTCTGCAAATTGATTGCGCAAGGCGTTATTGCTATTTTCGGGCCAAACACAGCAGGAGGCACAGGTATGTATGTATATACATACATATGTAAATATATATATGAAGGAAGAGAAAGAACGCATCAACATGCGCATAAATGCATATATGTAAATACAATAAAATCGACAACAACATGCATACACTCTCGCACATATTTACCTGTACTTGAACAAGTTCGCTTCTCTGTTTTTGCCATTGATTGTTTGTAAATAAACGTCTCAGCGTAAGTAACCATGTACATATATGTATTTACATATATCCCCCCTTGAAATTTGTTAACCTACTTACCTACAATATACCGGCATCCTAGGCACGTGCTGCACAGTGGTGGCGAACATAATAGGCTGGTGTATAAAATACAAGCGAAATTTTTGTTGTTCAATTTTTTTTTTGCGCTCGGTGACTGTAATTCCAAGCTCAAAAAAAAAAACGAAATGCAACAGAAGAAGGGCGGGTACGTCGGGGGGTGGTTGAGCATGATTAAGATCAAGATTAAGGTTAAGACTAAGATTGCCTATGATTAAGATTATGATTATGATTAAGAGTAGAATTAAAATTCAAATATACATTTAGATTAAGATAAGGATTAAGATTGAGACTGAGACTGAGATTAAGATACGGACTAAAACTAAGGTTAGGTTTAAGATTAAGGTTAAGATTGGGACTGAGAATGAGATTAAGTTTAAGATTATTAGGATAAAGATTAAGACTGAGATTAAAATTAGGATTATGATTAGGATTAGGGCTCAGATTAAGATTAAAATTACGACTAAGAATGAGATTAAGATTATGGTTAAGATTACCATCAGGAATATGGTTATGATTATGATTAAGAGTAGGATTAAAATTCAAATATATATTTGGATTTAGATTGGGATTAAGTTTGAGATCCATATTAACAATACGACTAAGATTAAAATTAAGATTATGACTAATTAACATTAAGATTAAAGTTAAAATAAGATTAAGATTAAGATTGAGCTTCAGATTGAAATTCAGATTAAGATTAAGGTAGAGAATGGGATTATAATTATGAATCTACAGTGACACAAACAAATGACCACGTATTGATTTTCTTTAATTGTTCGTAATGTTGAAATTTTGATCAAAATTTGTTGACTTTTCCTAAAAAGCTTAGACGATAGTTTTATATAAAAGTAACAAAAAATAAATTAGCTGGAAAAATATTACGAGTATTAAAAAAAAACAATGGTCATTTGTTTGAGTCACTGTATGTACTTATTTCTAAAGGGTGTTTTTCTGTTACCAAACGATATCTCCTTTAATATTTTATCAAATTTAATGAATAATATCTCATTTTGAAGGGGAGTCACGATGTTCAAATTTTGTTATTTAATAAAAAAGGGGGTTTGAAAAGCTGTAAGCACTGTATCCGGTCAATTAAGCGCCATAATACTTCATCAAGTTGAATGATTGAAAAACCATTTTGAAGGAAAGCTTCACTTCTTGAGTTAACTTTTGATAGGATTGCCACCCGCTTAAAATTTTCGGGACTTAAATACATATATACCGACTAAAATATTACAACGCATTGAGGGAATGAAAGGCATTTAAATGCACTCTTAACCAGAAGTAATAATTTTGAAGAGGGTTGCCAACTATTTAAAAATGTATATCTATATCTCTATATTGGGTCAATCCATACAATATTTACACCTCAACACTTCTTTGGGGTGAAATATATATTTTTTTATATTCTCTATCGAAAAAAAGAAGACACCAATTTTTTTTTTCGTCATGATATTCGAAAATCTCGAAAGAAAAACTCCCGAAATTTTGAACTTACGGAGAAGTATCGTTTTTCAATTGTTTGCAGTTAATAATCTATTTGTCGGAAAAAATCAGTTAAGGTATCAAAATGTGCGTAATTACCGCAGCTTTCCAAGAGAGTGTGAGATAGATTAAAGTAAAAAATAAAAATTTGCTGTAAAAAATTGCATTTTTCTTCATCTTAGCTACCCGCTGTAATTGCAACTTTTCGACGCACTTTTTACCGCAGGTCCTTTATGTCTATTTAAATGTTGACTACGGCTGTGATACGAACTCATATTGGCACCTCGAATGTAAACTTGTAGCAGATCGACACCTTGCCTATAATAGGTCTGTCCGTTCTGTTAAGACTCAACTCCGTAAACCGTGGTCCTTGTTTCGTTTTTTGGAGTCATTAATAAGTTAATATCCGAGGTTCTTTAGGTCTTACCATTAGATTGAATTCTCACTACGGGTTCCAATCCTAGTATTATCCCTTCCTTTCCTAATCAAGGACAAAAGAGCTACAGTAGTGTTTAAATGAATTGAGAAACTCAACTCCGTATTTAGCATTCAACGGGATTTAGAGTGAGTCTGGAATGCTTTCAAACTTTCACAACTGCGAAAACTTTTTCATATGATTTAAGTATATTTTGGAATTTTTCATACTAATTTCTATATCATTTGATTTTTCTATACTGGATGCAAGTAAGACCTCAAACTTCGAAAGCACATATTTAATTTGTATCCCCAACATTTTCAGACATAGTCACCTCCATCTGCAATTCGCTGGATATACCACACATTGTTTTCGATTGGACTTCCAGTGAATCGCTTGCCGAACGTCAGCACACATCCATGACACTGAACGTGCATCCAAATAACGTTCTACTGTCACGCGGCATGGCTGAGATATTACAAAGTTTCAACTGGCGTAGCTACACCATTGTCTACGAAACCGAAAAGGGTAAGCGAAGTGAATGACTTAAGTATTGCAAAAAACCGAGAAGGGTTTCTCTTAACTAACACGCAGAGCTACAACAACTACAAGATGTGCTGCAAGTCGGTGAACCCAATAAAAATCCAACAACAGTACGTCAACTAGATGAAGGACCCGATTTTCGTCCATTTCTGAAGAATATCAAACTATCCACCGATAACTGTATTGTACTACACTGTTCCACCGCGAATATTTTGACTATTTTGCGGCAAGCGAATGAGCTGAAAATGTTGGGTGAATATCAGGTGAGTTTGCTACCCGTAAACGAATTTTGAAAGTTTGTGGTTTTACTGATTTTACTGGGTTTTTTTTCTTGAATTTTCGTAGAGTGTATTTATCTCGGCACTCGATACACACACGCTAGACTTTCAAGAGCTACTCTCGGTTTCAGCCAATATAACCACTATACGTTTGACGGATCCCACAGATTATCAAGTGAAGAATGTGGCGCATGATTGGGAAGAACGAGAGAAGCGTGAGGGACGTTACTATCGTGTTGATCCGTCGCAAGTGAAGGTGAAAATGGTTTTTTTTAACCGTGTTTTTTTTTCAAAGTTTTTTTTTTATTTCTACTGTCTATTTTGTATAGACAAACATGATTTTGGCTAATGACGCTGTCTTCATGTTTACAAAAGGTCTTGCTGAGCTTGGCATTGCCGAGGAGCTTAATCCTCCGAAAGTGGAGTGTCGTAAAAATCGCGCTTGGCCGCAGGGTAGACGCATCATTGAATTCTTGAAAGCGGTAAATACTTATACATACATATTTATCTTTTAAGCCCTTCAGGACCATAAGCCAATAAGTTCCTAAAAACTTTAATTAATTTCAACCAAGAACAAATTTTTGTCAAATTTTTTCTTTAACATGTTTAAATAAATAAAGTCATCTAAAAAAATTTCATCTAAACTGATTATTCCTAAAAAATATTTTTTCCCGTAACATTGTTTTCCTAAACATTATTTTTTGTTCTCAAAAATAATTTTTCTAAAACATTTTTAATAAAACTCATCACTTGTTACAAAAAGAAAGAAAGAATTTTAGTTCCTAGAAAATAATTTTTTCCAAACAATATCTTCTAATTTTTCCAAATTTTTTTTTAAATGATAACTTTTTCCTGAAAATTATCTTCAAGAAAAATATACCTTCTAATGTATGCATGTTCATTTTTTTTATAATTTTGGTGCATAGATAGTATTTTCCAAAACCGGTCTTTATCCTACAAAATTTTTCTTCGTAAAAACAAAAATATTTTTCCTAAAACCTTCCATTAATTTCAACTAACAAATTTTTGCCAAAGTTTTTTATTTTTTTTCTAAAAACAAAATTTATCAAAAATAATTTTTCCTTAAAAATACCTTTTCCCCTTATCTTTTTTTCCCAAACATTAATCTTTTGTTCTCAAAAATAATTTTTCTAAATCATTTTTAATTAAACCCATCATTTTTTCCAAAACAAAAAAGAAATAAATGAGGTTAGTTCTCTGAAATTAATATATAATAATAATAGAAATATTTTCTGATTTTTTCCGAAAAGTAAATTTTCCAAATTTGTGGGACAAAAATATTTTTTTTCCAAAAACTGTCTTCAAACAAATATTCATTTTGATGTATGTATGTCAGTTAAATTTTTTATAACTTGGTTAGATAGTATTTTCCAAAAGAGTTCTTATCCCGAAAATTTTTTTTCATAAAAAATAAAAAAAATACTTTTCCCTAAAACTTCCGATAATTTAAAGTAAAATCATATTTTTGGTAAAATTTTTCTTAAACCGTTTTAATTAAACTCATTTTATTTTTCTTAACAAAAAAAACCTTTTTTTCCATAACAATTTTTTTTTCTTAAAAAATTATTTTTTCCCTAATATTGTTACCCTAAACATTAGTTTGTGTTCCAAAAAAATTTTTTTTCTCGATAGAAACAATTTTAACAGCAAAATTTTTTTGTTTTCTGAAAAAATCTTTGTTTCTGTTTGGTAATTTTTTCTAACTTAGGTAAACATATTTTCCCTCTTTTTCCTAAATTATGTTGTTCATCAACATTATATTATGTACATATATATATATACTATTTTCCCTATTATTTCCTAAATTATTTGTCCATGAATATAATTTTTTAATAATTTTTTTCTGAAAATACTTTTTGTTAAAGAATTGTTATTTTTTCCTGAAAAATAATATTTTCCAATACATATTTTTTCCAAAATATTTCACACAACATAATTTTTTTTACTAAAAAATTACTTTTTCCCAGTATAATAGCATAGAAACAATTTTTAACACCAACTTTTTTTTTTCTCAAAAAACCTTTGTTTCTGTTTGGAATTGTTTCTTAAATTTGAGTAAACATATTTTTGCCTAAATTACGCTGTTCGTACAAATTTTGCTTTTTATAAGAAAACTTCTCAAAGAATTTTTTGTGTAGACCCATATCAAAAGAAAAAAAAATGCGTCTAATTTGAGATTTCCCGAAATTATGTGCCTAATCCGCAATGTGCATTTTTTCATAGCGCTCTATGGAAGGCGCCACCGGCCGCATCGATTTCAACGAGCATGGCGAACGTAATTTCTTCACCTTACGATTTATGGAATTCACACCGGGCGGCTTTCTGGACTTGGCCACTTGGGATCCGGTAAATGGCGTAGATTCGCTGGAAAAAGAAGATGCTAGCGAAAAACGCGTCGGTGAAAAGCTGTCGAATAAAACTTTTATAATCACATCACGTATTGGTGCGCCCTTCTTGTTGAATAGGTGAGTGTGAATTATGTTTACAGATTTTTTTTTTACAGTTATGGATATGCTCGTCACTTTACACCTCCTCGCATTTCAGAGAGCCCAAAGACGGTGAAATTCTTCAAGGGAACGCACGTTATGAGGGCTACTCAATGGATCTGATCGATGCCATAGCCAGATTATTAAATTTCAAATATGAATTTGTATTAGCGCCAGATGGAAAATATGGTAGTTTTAATAAGAAGACACAATCATGGGATGGATTGGTGAAGCAACTTTTGGAGGGTGTGAGTATTTCATGCTACTAAATGTTATGTACATTAGTCATGGGCAGAGAGAGAACAACTGTGTACTGTGCACCTCTATATCAGTGATTGCTAGCGAGAGGTCTCTTCCTGTACGCGTCAGTATAAAATATTTACAAAACTCATTAGGGCTATTCGCGATTCGCTGCATAAGAGCTGACAAATTTATGCAATTGCAGAAGTATGCCATGGATTGTGAGCGACCTTTATTAAACTGTCATGGTAAACCTTTTTTAATCAGCTGATAGAAATATCAACCACAGTTGCAATGCATAGCATTTTTATGCTATGGATTTTTGGTATTGCAAATTTGTCAAGCCATGACAAATGCAAATGCGTGTATTTTGTTTGTGTATTGCAAATAATTTGCAATACAAATTTGCAATGCAATGATGCTAGGCCATTTGCACCGGATCGCGAATAGCCCTATTATAAAACATACAGAAAGCCCTGCTTCTTCCTACGTTTTAGGCGTAACTCGTCTATGCAGCTGTAAAATGTATGTACGATAAAGCCTAAAAAAGCTCTGCACTAATGCATCGTTTTGGTCATCACTGCAAACACTGAAAGCCCACAGCGTCGCCTATAACTTCCTAAAAAATTTTAAATCGTTTTGTGTCTCTCTTTCAGAATGCCGACCTGGGTATTTGCGATTTGACGATGACCTCCTCACGACGTCAAGCTGTCGACTTCACCCCACCTTTCATGACACTGGGCATTAGTATACTGTATGCCAAGCCTGAGCAGCCGCCACCGGATCTTTTCTCTTTCCTTTCGCCATTTTCTTTGGATGTCTGGGTGTATATGGCCACCGCATATTTGGGTGTATCGCTATTGATTTTCATGCTTTCACGCATGGCACCAGCAGACTGGGAGAATCCGCATCCCTGTAAGGAGCCAGAAGAGGTGGAGAATCCTTGGTGCATGTCGAATACGACTTGGTTGGCGGTTGGCTCTATTATGGGGCAGGGGTGTGATATATTGCCGAAGTAAGTAAAAGTTTTAGGAGCTTCATATGAGCTTTACTTAACTGTTGACGCCAATTGTTAACATCCGCAGGGCTGCTTCGACGAGACTTGTAACCAGCATGTGGTGGTTCTTCGCCTTGATGATGTTGAACTCTTATACCGCTAATTTGGCTGCTTTTTTAACAATGTCCAGAGTAATGTTTTCTTTTACATAACGATATTTTGCAATCAACATTCAAAGTTTATTTTAATTATGTTTGTAGATGGAAAGCTCGATTGGAAGCGCTGAAGATTTGGCTGCGCAAAGCAAAATTAAGTATGGCGCTTTACTGGGCGGCAGCACAATGGGCTTTTTTCGGGTGAGCGCATATCGAGTTTTGTATGACGATCTTGAGGGCTTTCACTTTTAATAAGAGCTTTCACTTTTAAACATAGCTTTATTTTTTTTACATACACATATTGTTTTTTTATATGTATTTTTTATATTTATGTGTGCGCATAGCTTTTAGTTGCGAGCCTCAGAGATTTTACTTTTAACTAAAGCTTTCACTTATAGTTAGTAACTTCCAAAAACATATCAATGTTTGTTTTTTATTTATTTATTTTTTTCATATGTAAACCCATACGTACACATTAGGTTTTTGTTTATTTCTTATTTTCATGTTGGCGCATAGCTTTGAAAAGCGCGGTTTAAAACTTTCACATTTAACTAGGGCTTTTTTAAACTAGAGCTTTAAGTATATATATATATATTTTTTTTCATGTGGAAGAATAGCTGTGAATGGCGAGTTTGTGAGCTTTCACGTTCAACCAGAGCTTTCATTTTTAATTTGAGCTTTCGCGAACTTTATTTATTCATCTTTTATTCTTCGGGTGAACGCATAGCTTTGAATAAAAATCTTTACACCATTCGCATGCAACTAGAGCTTTCCCTTTTGATTGAAGCTTTCACAAACATATTTTGTCAAGTTAATGAATAGCGTTATTATATAGAGCTTTCACATTCAACTAGAACTTTCACTTTTTACTAAAGCTTTCACACACACGCTGTATTCACTTTCGCTTTATTTTTCAAACAGGATTCTAATTTCACCACCTACCAACGCATGTGGACCGCCATGGAAACAGCGCGCCCTTCGGTATTCACCAAGAATAATGACGAAGGCGTGGAGCGTGTGCTCAAGGGCAAGGGACTCTATGCATTTCTTATGGAATCCACAACGCTAGAGTATATTATCGAACGAAATTGTGATCTGATGCAAGTGGGTGGATGGTTGGATTATAAAACCTATGGCGTTGCAATGCCTTTTAGTGAGTTTGGCCGTTAAATGATTGTGGGTTTTAAGAATTCAAATTTTTCCCAATTGCTTTGTACACAGACTCGCCTTACCGTAAGCAGATCAGCGGCGCTGTATTGAAGCTGGGTGAATCCGGTACGCTCTCCGAATTGAAGCGCAAATGGTGGAAGGAGATGCATGGCGGTGGATCGTGTTCGCAAGCAGAGAGTAGTAGTGGTGACACGCCCGAATTGGATTTGGAAAATGTGGGTGGTGTGTTTCTTGTGCTAGGCATCGGTCTGCTCACTGCTATTCTAATTGGTGTGTGTGAGTTTTTGTGGAATATAAAAGCGGTGGCAATTGAGGAAAAGGTATGTTTGCTTTTTATAAAAAAAAAGCTACTTTTAATGAGGGTAGGTATTCTATCAAAAAAATACGAACACATTGGAACTTTTAAAGCTTTTAAACTTATTGTTTTCTCAACCTTTCTATACTTCTTTCAAAGATCTCCCTCTCGGAAGCTTTCAAAAATGAATCTTTATTCGCTCTACGCTTCTGGGTACAAACTAAACCAGTACACACCTCTTCGACCAGCAGTGGCAGTTCGTCGTCCTCCTCCTCCTCTTCTTCCACCTCAAAATCATCTAAATCCACCAAATCGTCCTCATCTTCGTCCACCTCATCGAAACGCTCGAAACGCTCGTCGAAATCGTATGCACGCTCCCTTTCACACAGCACGAAAAGCATCACCAATGGCACACATGATCCGGAAAAGAAAGAATTATCTGTGCATGATAAGCTACGTAAGATTAGTTCCATGTTTTCATTAAAATCAGCACGTTCCGAACCTTCAGTGAACAATGTACACTTGGAAGCCCTAGCAGCACCAAAAAATAATAACCCACATCAACACCTCAACAACCATAATCACAATCATCAACCAGCGATTCGCAAGAGCACACAAATGGTGCGTGAAGTAGCACAGCAGACCACACCACTCTCAGATGAGCACACGGATGAGGAAGAGGAGGAGCGTCAGCAGCTGCAGCAGCAGCAGCAGGAAGCGGAAGAACAGCCCACAGCACCTCAACCGCATCAGCATCAACACCATCATCATCACCATCACAGGCATCACAACCATCAGCATCATAACCACCATCAGCGTCAGGATGTCGACCAGGCGCATCAACAATCTGATTTGCCGCTGATCGAACGCGCGCAAAATGGTAAGGTGTCACGTAATGGAGAAGCTGGCTTTGGAAGTGCAGAAGTTTGATGTGTAAAAGATCATAAATGACAATTTTTGGAGAACATGAAGCAGCAGAATTTTTTTTTAGTAATAATTTCAACATTTATCTACCTCTCCGTTTTCATGCCACCCAACATAACTGTACTGAATTGTTAATTCTGTTGATCCTTTCAGAGTAATATTTTGTGTTATTAGAAAGTACCTCATATATGTATAGAAACATTTTACAAAATAAGTATTTTTATCAAAATTACAAAAAAGTTTTTTAAACAAAATTTTTGAATATTGGAATTTTCCGAAAAATAGTTTACAAGAAAAACATGTTTTTCGAAAAAATCATAATTTAGGACAAAATATGTCAGTAGGTTTTATGCAAAAAAATGTTGAGAAAAAAATTTGTTTGTTACATTAAAAATAAAGATTTTTTAGAGAAGACATTATTTCTGCTGAAAAAAGTTATTTTTGGGAACTAAAATTACAAAAAATCTAGAATAAAAAATTTTAGGGGATCAAATTATTTCTTTAGAGTAAAATTATTTTTGGGAATCAAAATATAAAAAAAGCAATATATAGGATAAAAATTTTAAAGGGAAAATTATATTTTCAGGAAAAAATAATGGCGTCTTCGTTTCTACAAAAAAATTTGCTTTCTCATTGCCCTCTTCTTAGTATTTGTGCGTAGAGGGCAAAGAGAAAGTAACCTTTTTTGGTAGAAACGTTGGTAGAAACGTAAACGCCACAAGTTATGGGCAAGAAACATTTTTTTAAGATTGTTTAAAAAAATAAAAATTTTGAAAAGATAATTTTTTTTACTAAAAAGGCTAATATCTACGAAAATTACAAAAGAAATTACCATATATGAGAAAGAATTATTTTTTAATTGTTTTGAGCAAAAAAGTTATTTTATTTAAAAAAGAAAACTGGAAAAAAATACTTCGAAAAGAACTAATTAAAAAAAATTACTTTAAATTTTTTTTAGGACAAAATAATTTTTTAAGAATTTTCTTCAAAAACAAAATTACGAATGAAATTTTGGATAATTATGTCTACAAAAAATAAGACTTTTTAGGCGAAACAATTTTTACAGTAAAAATTATTTCTATCGAGAAAAACAATTTTCAGGAACAAAGATTAAAAAAATAATAAAAATTTTGGAAAGAAAAAATCTGTTTTGCTTAACGGAATTTATTTAAATAATATTTCAACATTTATCGTTCGAAAAAACAACCAGGAAAAAAATTATTTCGGAAAAATAATATTTTCAGAATTTTCTTTTAAGAAATATTTTTTACGAACAAAATTTAGGAAAAAAAATTTTGCGGTAAAAATTATTTCTGTCGAGAAAAATTATTTTTGGGAAGAAGGAAATAATATTTAGGATAAAAATTTAATTTCCTCATTAGTAGTTTTTAGAAGAAATTTGAGAGAAAATTTATTTTACTAGCGGAATTTATTTTAATTTAAATTTCAACATTTATCAGTAAAAAAAAACTTGAAAAACAAATTAATTTGGAAAAATGTGTTTTAGTAAACTATAGTTGTTTACGAATTTTCATCTAAGAAAAAAATATCACAAATAAAATTTAGGAAAAACTATTTTTACCGAAAATATAAAAATATACCAAATTTTTTTGAGGACAAATTTTTTTTGACAAAATTTTATTTTGGAACAATTATATATATTCGATTACATATGGGTATTTCCATAAGTCGCATACGTGACAGTCTTACGTTAAATGAGATAAAGACAAGGAAAAACATTCGTTTTCTTTTACTTTTTTGGACCCTTATATAGCACTTAAATATATATATATATATATATATTAAACTGAAAAATTAAAACAATCGAACAACATGGTCCTTAAATATAAGCAATTAAAAAGCGTCGACAAAAATTTGAGTTGAATTTTTCTTTTCTTACAAAATCGCAAAACTCTGCGAATTGTTGATGGCTCTTTTCATTTTTCATGAAACTTGTTTTAATATCATTTGGAGTAATTCTAGTTGTTTTTAGACTATCTAGAATTAATGCAACTTGCTTCATTTGTGTTTTACAACCACAAGGGTGAAACGTCACGTCATATTTTTGTTAATATTACTTTTAAATTAATTTTTAACGCAAATAAAACATGCATTTTATGTCGAATATACTTTATATCTTCACTTCAGTGCCAATTCAGGATACATTTTTTGGAAATCTAGGATATATTATATTTCAACCACATACGCCAAATTCGAACCAAATCGGACCACATAAATACGGGTTTTCGAAATGTCTCGACCTTGGCGCCACCTAGCAAGACTATTTTACGCAAAAATGTTTCTACTTACATAGCCAGTATATATTTAAACTAGTAATTTTTAGCAAAAAAAAAACCGACTTCAACTCCCATATAAAAAAAAAAAATATATATATATATCTCATGATCCGCTGATCGGATCTTAACCAGATTAGTATGGGACCACCTCTGAGACACTACCTTTCCGATGCAAAAATAATTAATAATATAAAAATATTCCGACGAACTGATAACCTCCTCCTTTTTTGGAAGTCGGTTAAAAAGCTAAATAATTGGCAGCACTGCTGCTTGTTCCTTGAAATTGTTTTTGCATTTGCTTGTTTGTTTACATTTTGTGCTGAATAGCTGATTGTTTTTGGTTGAATTTGATGGGATTGATTAAACAACCTACCAATCAATCTTTGTTGTTTGGTACAAACACAGGGTTGCATATCTCATATTTAAATAGCCAATATTGGCCATATACATACATATGTGCAGATTAAATGTATGATTGAGGCTAAGAGATGCGCCGCCAGAACTTAGTCGATGATCCAATAATTAAAGGTTAGATAAACTGGCACTTGTCTCTCTCGCATCGTTCCCTTAGTGTTGCTTCTTTGCAAATTTAATTGAAAAAGTGTAGCTTTCATGTGAAATAGAACTATACGTTTTTGTACAATATATTTATTTGTATATGCATATAAAGAACATTTAACTGATTAAAACAGAAATTGTTTTTAAATTCGATGTTTACATAAAACTCATAATAGTTTTATTTTAATTTTAAACTCTTTTGCAGTTTTTATACCGCTAAATAGCATATAAACTACGTAATTCAGTAGATATCTTAATATTTCTTTGAATATGTCGTGTAAAATGCTAAATTTCCTCCAAATGCATTCGAATTTACAAAAGGAATTTCACTACTAATTGCCTACTTTGCGTACTTTTCTACTACCATTTTCGCACCAAGGGATTTCCGTCTACCCCTTTCTCCTTCCTTCGTAAATGCAACCTTTTATAACCGCGGCTGTCAATAATTATCTAACCTTTAATTATTGGCTGCATTTCTTTATTAATTCTGAACGTTTGGAATAAACTTTTTTGTTTACTTATTCTTTAGAACGTTCCTGATGATATGTTAACGTATATTTCAAACGCTTTCTGTTTATTCCGGCTGTGAAATATAAAGAAACGCAGCCATTGAATCATGCTCGGCACCAATGTTGCCATTTTAGCCGTTTTCCGGCTAGATTTAGCCGGTTACGATAGCAAACAGCCGGAGAAAATTCGGTTTAGCCGGCAGCCGATTTGTTAGCCGTTTTGCAAAAAAAAATTAGCCGGTTTTAGCCGATTTTGCTATTTGCTATTCGCCTTATTTTATTAAAATTCAAATATACAAGTTTTTATTTTTACAAATTTAGTGATCCAAAATCTATTAGAAATGGCTAGTCTTATCCGTGAGAAATTTTTTTTCTGTCGGGCTGTGTTATATAAAATTGAAAAACAATTTTTTCTAACCCGAAAAGTCTTCAGATAGTGAGCCGATTTCAATGTTTTTTTTTTTGTTTTAAGCGAGTAACCCAATTACATATAAACTGGGACGCGCCATTTTAGCTGATTATTACAAATTTTGCTGAAATTTTGCAGAATTTTCATAATTTTTACACAAAGTCTAAAATCTGGATGTAGTATATGGTTTTTGTTAAGTAATGAGCTACATATTGTAAAAAATAATAAACATTAAATAAACTAAAGAAAAATAGGCGAAATTTGCTTCAATTTTTGTTAAGAATGTCTTAAATTTAAGTGTAAAGTTTTACACGCAACAAAATAAAAGAGCACAAACTTCGATGTGGAGCAAAACTCTCTGGGGAGACAATACCTGTGAAGAATTGCATCATGGTGCTAATATATTTTATTTTTGTTATCATTGTTGTTTCCGAGTTGGTGGCCTTCAGCCGCACTAGAAGAAATAACCTCATCAGTCCAACTCCGGTTACGCCATCCACAGTATTTTTGCGCAAAATCCACCTCCAAATTTACAATAAATGTGCATATTTCAAACCGAAATCTTTATTTTAAATTAATGCTTAATCCCTTTGCTAGACGTATATGTACAATTTTTATTTATTCGGGTCACGTGTTTGGACACGATAACCCAAAATCATTGTACAAATAACCGAACCGTACCCAAACTGTCTTACTTATGCATTTTTCTATAAACAAAAATTTTATAAAATGAAACTGCAATAGTTTTCATCTTTTGTGGATAATTCTTGTCACAAATACATAGTTTCGTGCTTATATTTATGTATAAAAATTTTTTAGCAGCACCACATCTTTATCAGAAAATTCCGAGAATCCAAAAATTGGTACTGTTACAAGTTGCGGGCCATCATTTTAACTCGACCGCCTTCCTGTTCAATGGATAACGGTACATCTTTTAGAGGTTAAAAAATTTTTTGAGTCAGCAATTTGTCGTCGAACTGCACGTATTACGTACCCTATCCTCGGAAAAGCAAAGAACTTTATTTTCGAATCTTTACTCAGGTGTACCGAATTCTGACAGTTTGGAAACGCGCAACACTTTTAGTATTTTCATCCAACTTCACTAACTTATTTTTTTTTTACTTTTACAAGAATCAAAATTGTGTCTACTAGTGAATCTGGTGGCATGATTTTAGTTAAATGTCATAAACTTGTTAAAAGTTCGGCAACAACAACGAATGTTAATATATTAAACTACCTTCTGTGTTTGTATCATGGCGTTTTCTTTTCTCGAAATAATGTTGCTCTGTTTTCCTCAGCCCTTTCACAACTTCACGTGTTCATTTCTCAATATATTGCCCTCCGCCTAAGCAAAAGTGCCATACTTTTTGCTAATATAGTCATTTTGCGGGACAAAAAGCGACCTACTGCAAATGTTACAATATTTATAAGAAGGCAAAATTATTTAATAGAAAAGAAAATGCCATAAGTTTGTAATTTATCTCTGTTTTTATATTTAAGTAATGAAAACATGAACATTTCTTTGTTAAACCAAAATAAAGTGGTGTACAGCTTAGCTAGGAATAATCTTTGTTAGCAAAAAAAAATTTAATGGATTTACTAGTCCTTCTAATTGTAATTTATGTATTAAAAAAAAGTTAATTCTAGTTGAAACATTTTAGCCGTTTTTTTTGTCCAATCTAGCCGGTCACCCCAAAAAATTCTGGCGACACTGCTCGGCACTATGCTCTATAACTACGGTGACCATCCGTCCTTTATTTTAAAATACATTCCTTTATTTTAAGGACAGGGGGTTTTACCTTTATAATTTCTCTCAAAATAAAGGACGCCTTTTGTCCTTTATTTCTTAAACTGTCCTTTAAATCGGCTCTGCATTTTTCAGAGGTAAATTTTTGTTTCGCACCCCACTTAAGGGTTTCTATTTAATCTGTAATCTTTGTACAATCTATAAAGCACAGGAAAAGTTGTGCCCAGGATTGTGCTGCACGTTGAGTTTCCAGTTCCACTGAAAGAGAACAATAATTCCCGTGCTGCACAGTGGTTTAAAACTGGCATTTAGTGTTCGTAATTCACTGGAGCCTTCATTTTTCACTTAGTTTGATTAATTTTTATTATTTTTTTATGAAAGCTTACGATATTTGCAAGAGACCAGTTGAGCCTGATTTCTAAACATTTATTTGACTATACTAAATTTTTTAGTGCAAAATGCAGATAAAGTAGCAATTTTGTAGAAAATGTATTCTCCTGTCCCAGCTAATAAATGTTACACAAAAAAAAGGAGTTGAAAACAATTGTATGGTTCTCCCAATACAAAAAAATAGACAAAAAAGGTTTTGAAATGTTATAAAAAAAAAATTTCAAATTTTTTGGTTTTTAGTAAAAATTGGTTGAAAAATTAAGGCTCCGGTGCATTGTTCTTCTTCTTCTTTATTGGCGCTCTAACCGCCTAAGCGATTTTGGCCGAGTCCAAAACAGCACGCCAGTCATTTCTCTTCTGTGCTAACTGACGCCAATTGAAGATGCCAAGTGAAGCCAAGTCCTTCTCCACTTGGTCTTTCCAACGCACATAGGGGCATTTGATCGATCTAAGCGGTCAAAAGTCCATTTTTTTAAACTTATCGTAGGAACAAAAATAATACTACCTGCCACAGTTGAATAGTTGCGGAACAATAGGCAACCCCTACCCCGAACTTATGACGCCGCTTTGACGGGGTATCTCAGTCGGAACTTGTCAGTTTGTGATAGTGCACGTCTTAACTATTTTACGACATTCATTGTGAAACGGTTGCGTTCAAAAGTGATTATTATTATTGTGGTCATTATACGATTAAAAATTGTTATGAAGTCTGAAGACACAGGTAAATCTACATTTGTTTTAAATAGTTTCGATTTAGCAAAATTTAATCTAAGTAATAATATCAGTAATCGGAAATATTATATTTTTTTACTGATTATTTTTTCATTACTTTGTAAACCGTAAGCTTTTAGTTATACTTCCACGCATTTCCACGTTACATTACTAGTTGCGTTCTATAGAATGAGCTTTTTATGACCAATAATTAAAATAGATCTAAAAAATAAAATTTCGTTTCCATACATATTTTGTCATTTTTAAGTATTTCCTTTGCTTTAGTGTCATCAACTGGTTCCAGCTATAGAGTAGTAACTCGAAAATATTTATTTGATAAAATGCATCAACAAAATTCTATGAATTTTGAGAACAAAATAAAGTTTCTTCAAAATGATATATTATCATATGACACCTTCTCCGATGAACAAATAAGAGATATAAAGTTTAAAGATAAAGAAGTTTTTTTTTAAAGTAACGTAACATGGCTACAAGGAACATTTTCAATTCCCAAAGTTATGCAACAACCGCGATCTGGTCGTGTTGAACAGGTTACTCTTAAGCTCTGATCCACTCATTAGTAGTTTCAGGCCAAAGCCAAAAAAAGCAACCAAACACTTTTCAAAGGAAGAAATCGATATGTTGCTTCCAGCTGAACCAACTAAGGATGACACGAAGTCTGGAGAGTCTTCAGAAGAGAAAGAAGGGTCCGATGAAGAATCTTGGCACTCATCATCATCCTAATATAGTTTTTTTACACAAATTTTGTTTTAGAATTCAATTACACATTTATTATCCATTGCATTACAAGATAAAATTGGTTATTTCCGTCATTTTTTTTTTTGTAACTTATATCTCAAGGAAGTCCATACGCATTTTAACAAAACAAATTTTTGAGCAACATTATAAATAAAAAAATAATTTGTCTGTTATTCCCTTCGTTAAAGTTGAATTTAATTTTTAAACAGGTGGTAACCCTGCCATATGTTGTTTAGAAATGAAGCCTTTCAAAACCATTTCAATCAATACCCATATTGTAGTAATTCAGTTAACTTAACTATATTTAAGTTTTTACCAGGTGGCAACTCTTTGCATGTACTAACCTATATATAAACATCGCCGAGACGAACACGTATGTAGTTACGCGTGTATCTACAATCGGACCACGGCAACATAGAGTCTATCGGTGTCAGAGTGCGGTTACCCACGAACGTGTCCGTAGCGTAGCGTAGAAGTACGTAGAAAGATATCAAGTATGCTGTTGATAGAAAGAGAGAGAAGCAACGTCTACGCCACGGTCATGCGGTGGTGAGTTTTTGTTAACACGCAGATCCCATAAGATAGATCGTGTCAGCTGACACGTTCTCCGTTTTTACGTCCGTGAGTAACTGCGCTTTCAAACTTTAACCAACATTATTTGCCTTGGAGGAATAATTGTACGTCCTCCACCTACATTTACTTTATTTTAAACATTTAAAATTTTAGACATCGTAAGACGTCTTTTCTAAACATTTTGAAATAAAATTTTCATAAAAATAATTTTGGCCGCCTAAATCGCCAAATATCCCTATGTGCAACGCAGAGGAGGCCTTCCTCTTCCTCTGTTACCAGCATCGCGGCCCGCGTTGAATATTTTCAGAGCAGGAGCGTTTCTGTCCATTCGAACGACATGGCCAAGCCAGCGGAGCCGCTGAATTTTAATTCGCTGCACTATGTCTATATCGTTGTAAAGCTCATACAGCTCATCGTTAAATCGTCTGCGATATTCGCCATCACCAACGCGTAAAGGTCCGTAAATCTTTCGCAGAATCTTTCTCTCCAAAAAATCCAAGAGCCGCTCCGGTCCATTATGAACATTAAATTCCAATTTTTAACCACTGTGTGCTGGCTTCGTCGTGCAGTATGAATTATGGTAAACGCATTTTGGTAGCAAAGGATGGCGAAGTCCTTGAAAAGGATTTGGCTTGATTTTTCGCTACAGCAGGGGAACTTGTACAATTAAATAATATAATTAACTGGTAAATATTTAATTTAAATTACGATATGGGTAAGGTTATTTTATCACACAAGTTGTATCTACGTACCCCAAATCAGTTTGAAAAAAAATTTCCTTTATTTTACGTTGGTTAATATGGTCACCGTGTCTAAAACTAACAATGCTGCCAAAGTTTTTTTTTTAACTTTATTCGATGTTGTTAAAAAGTTAAGCACTTTGAACAAAAGGAAACAAATTATGCACCTCAAAATTAGGTAGATTTCGCGCCTCGTGCGGTAGATGGACAAATTTTTAAAAATATGCGGCGAATCTAACGCATATGCGGTAGAAGTGTGCACACTGGTGAGGAGAACTTCTGGCGTTTGGAAGACGATGTTTGTAGTTGTCCTTAAAATATTTACATATACAGCGTGGTTTTTTTGAGAAATAAAAAGGTCCTTTATAGATTTTGCAAAAAAAGTATTTTATTGTTAATTTTCCACAGATTTTACTTTAGTTGTATTAATTAGTTTTTAAATTTTAATCCTTATTTACATTTGCCAGCAGTGTAAACTTTGAGAGAAAATTTCATTTGGCACGCAGGTCTTCGTCAGTTAATTTATTCCATATCTTCTGTAGCCATAGGCAAATTTTCTCCATTTTGAGTCGCTTATACTCGCCCTTTTGTCCAACATAAGGCCTCATACTCAAAAATCGAATGGACTCGGAACTGGTGACTAGGACGGCCATTCATTCGACCAACCTTATACAGTTGTTTTCTTTTTTGTATTTTTTTTATACAAAGCCTAAGAAAAAATACACCTGAAAAATACTTGCGTGCCAAATGAACTTTTCTCTCAAAGTTTAAACTGTGGGCAAATGTAAATAGGCATTAAAATCGGAATCAACCGAACACAAGCAAACGCGACGCGATAAATTGGAATGTCAACAGCTGTCAAAAGCCTACAAAGCGCTGTCGAATAGAGATTTCGGCTATTCGAAACTTTAAAGCGCTTCAAGGAAATGAAGTAAAATTGCCAGTAGGCCAACTTTCGTACATTTTAGTAGATTTCAAAAACTTTTTGACAGTTCTCAAAGCAAAGCAAGGTCATCAAAAATGTCATCGAAAAAGTTAGGTTTTAAGTTCAAAATTATCTAAAACATTACACGAAGTTAGTTAGCTCTGTTATGAGTCATAACTTATGACGAAGCTTTAATTGTACGCAAGTGTATTTGCAAAAAATTAAGATTACAATAAAACCCGCTTAAGTACCTCACGAAAAATGTCAGCGTTTTGAAGAGAACCCGCTTAAGTACCTCGATGCGGGTACTTAAGCGAACATAATTACTGATGTAGTTAATTCTTCTTATTAACTTACATAAATACTTGATTAACAACATTTATTGAAGTATATATAGTTTAAAACCAACATCGTAGCATTATTTAAACATAAAAACAAGTAAAGAAATAGTATTTAATTAAAAAAATAGATATGGTATGTCATTTTTACAAGAATTAAATCGTATAAAAAGTCAAAGTTGGACATATCATTTTGTACCAAATTCCAAATGATATTGGTTGCCACTTATGTTTATTTAGTTATTAATTTTTGAGATTTTTCAATCGATTAAAATACAGTTCATTCCCTAAAAAAATACCATATAAACTTAAGCTTAAGATTTTGTAGAACACTTAAAAAAATGCATCATAATTTCAAACTTTTTTCTCAGAACTGTTTTTTGAGTATACAGTTTTATAGGCCATTCAATTTTGGTGTAATAATGTGCAAGTTTCAAGTGGCTAAAAATTACCGTTGATTTTTTTGAATATTTTACCGAAGTTGTGTAGCGCTGCTACTGAATTTCAAAATACGTAAATATTTTAAGGAATTTTGAAAGAGCACTTAAAAGGGGAAAATTCTAAGTAAAATTGTAAATGGGGCACGAAAAATTTAGGTACTTAGGCGGGTTGGGTAAATAAGCGGGGAGGTTCTTAAGAGAGGGATTTTCTTCAGATTACATTCAAAAATTCACGGTGGCCAAAAATGTTGGTTACTTAAGCGGGTTAGGTACTTAAGCGGGGGGGTACTTAAGCGGGTTTCACTGTATATTCAGTAAACCAACATTTTAGCTTTGAGCGCTAAAACTATTTTATTTATATATTTTTTGAAATGCGATTAAACTAGCGTTCAACCAGCGTTGCCAGGTTGACGTTTTTAACGTCATTTGGACGTTTTTTGTATCCTGTTGACGTTCGGGCGTTTTTTGTGTAAAAAATGACGTTTTTTAACTTCTCAGTAATTTTTCTCTGTTACTAAATCTTGTAAGTAGAACTGATTTTGAATTATTTTCTTAATAAATCTTTACAAGTTTTGTCTTTTGCAGCAGCTTCTTCAAAGGATATTTATTCTTTGGACACAGATGACTTAAATATGATGCAAACCAAGCGTACGAGCATTTTTTTGGATTTTTGGCTGGTTTTGTGAACACTTGAGGTTAAGAGGCTTATTGCAATGTTTGCAATTGCACATTAAAAGCCAAATCAGGAAGAGCTGATCTAACACGCACGCTCGCAAAAGCACCAAAACAACTGTAGCAGCATAAAAAGTCAGAAAAAAGTAGGCGAATTTTTTAAGGCATCATTGAAAATGTAATGAACGCAAAAAAGGCTGAAATATTGCTATGTTCCTTCTTAGCAGAACGTAATTTAGCATTTTCGACAACCGACCACATAACCAAATTTCTACAAGAAAAAAAAAAATTATTAAAAATCAACGCGATTCTTTAGCAACTTATAACTTGCATATTATTACCGTGGAATTTAATGGGCTATCAAGCTGAATACTCAAAAAAATTCTTAAAAACCTGAATAAAAAGTTGAAAATCTAGCTGAAACTTTGCAGATTTTTTTATACATTTTGCACAAAGTTTGAAATGTGGATTTATATTTATTTTGTTATATAATGAGCTAGGCTTTCAAACCAATTTACAATGAATTGTAAATGTGATCTGTCGAAATGACATTTTAATATACCTTACATACATACTTATGTACCTTTGTATACAATAAAAGTTTAATAAGAACAATTATTTGTGCACGCATTTGAAAAAGACGTTTTTGGGAAGAAAATTACGTTTTTTAGACCAAGAGAGACGTTTTCTCATGCCGAAGACCTGGCAACACTGCGTTCAACACAAATTTTTACTTTCAAATGATAATTACAAAAAAATATGGCTTCTTTTCTTGTAAATTTCTAACGGCTGGTAAGAAAAATCAGTAGGCTCTGAAATTTTGAGATTTGTACGCAAGTCCGTGCAAAGCAACCACAATCGCATGCTATATGTACCAGGGATGAAAAATGGAAATTTCAGATTGTACCTAATATCACAAAATAAATGTACCTAAATGAGACATATTGTACCTAAAAAAAAAAAGGCGTGAGTACTAGGTACCCATGAAATTTGATGTGTATACATATGCGAACGGCAAAGCATAAAAGTAAGTTTACATATAAATATAATCTCAATCAAAGCTCGTTAGCTGTCAAATTGGTTGTGCTTGTTATTCACACAACTCGAGGAAAAGTTAAACTCTTTCTCTGTGCCTCCGTGGTCACTTTGTTTTGCAACACATATTAGGCCATTTAAATATATTTTAACTGAATATTTTATTAAAAATACCTTTACAAACCTATTTTCCTTACTAGCGTCAATTTTTGTTTACTTTAACATTTGACATTCCTCCTCTTCTTCGCAAGTATAATCGATAAAACTGGGTTGGACACCAAAAAGTTATCGGTTTAATCTGAGATATTTTTAATTATAATTTTGCATGGCTAATCTCTTTTTCAAATAACAGATTAGGGAGTCAAGCTCTAAAATTAGGATAATATTTTTATATATAAAGGCGATTCAGTTACACACATACAAATGTGGGTTAGGTTAGAAATTAAACATTAATTTCACTTAATTTTATTCATTTTGCTGATTTAATTTTTTTATTAATTTTTAATTCTTTTAATACATGACATTATCGGTATGATTGATAAAATATACTTGTATATACTTGTGACTCAAGGGCGTTAAAATACCTTGGAAACACCGCATATATGTAGGTAGATTTTCAAGTTTTATGCGGCAAAAAATATTTGATTGCCTCTATCTACTCAAAATTGTTTGTCAAATGTAAAATTGAAATAATTTGTATTACAGATAGGTTATATTAATAAAATATATATATTAGCCAATAATTTACTATTTAAATATATTGACTACCTTT
>NW_023458697.1:160626-170423 GCF_013731165.1 Rhagoletis pomonella
TGATTGTACCAGCTGCTGGTGCGACTTCAAAAATTATTTGAAAATTAATTAATTAATTGTAATTAGCTAATTTTTCTAAGCAAAAAGTATTTCGGCAGAAATTTCTTTCACTATATGAGTCAAAGCTGTGTTTGTAGAAGATTAAAGTTCACGATATTGCAGTTGTGAATTTAAAAAAAAAAATGTTTAATGTTTAACAAAATGGTGGAAAAACCACTTCAAATTTGTATATTGTTATACTAAAATTCAATGGGCTATAAAACTGCATACCAGAAATTTTCGTAAAAGATCTGAGTGAAAAGTTTAAAATTTTGATGAAAATTTATTAAATTTTCCTTAATATTGTATACAGTTGGAAACCTTGATTTATACGGTATTGTTTATAGCATGAACCATATTTTTGTACAAAAATAACAAAAAAATTATATATATATATATATATATATATATATATAGATTAGGGCGGGTCAATTTGTATGGATCGATTTTTTTCGACATTGTTCCTAGCATATTCGGATTCTTCATAAAATTCTAAGAAAAGAATTCCTGCAGACCATAGCTCTAAAGTCAATTTCGAGCCTGCGCATTTTTAAAAGAAGATATAAAAATGAATTGCTGTCCGTTAACCTCGCTAAGACTCGAAAACAGCTTGACCGATTTGAATATTTTTATTTTTTTGGTTTGTTTTTTTATAATATCCGGATGGTTAAAACCAGAAAAAATAGAGAGTTGCCACCTGTTTAAAAATTTCAATATAAGTAAATTAATTACATAAATTAGATATTGCAATATGGGTGGCAAAAGAAAGAGGTTACGAAGGCTTACAGGCGAAAATATTTTTGAGGGGGGTTGCCACCTGTTTCAAAATTTAATTAAATAAAATTGATAAGATAAATTAAATATTGCAATATGGGTATCAAATTAAAAAGGTTTAAGAAGGCTTACTACTGAAAATATTTTTGAGTCGAGTTGCCACCAATTTCGAAAATTTAATTCAATTAAGTTAATAAGATAAAGTATGTATTATAATATAGGTGTCGAACGAAAAGTATTTGAAAAATTATTGATTAAGAAATATTTTCTATAGGCCTGCCACCTACCTGAGCGGTAAAAACTAATAGCCATACTCGCAAATATTATTCGAAGCTTTTGAGGCTCGCATCAATGTGGAATACTGTAACTCCGTCAAGTTAGTGTTTATTGATGGCAAACAAAGTACTATCATGTTTGGCAATGATATCACCCCATCGAACAATGCACTTAGCCTCGATATAAAAATAGAACAAAAGACGAAGTATGAGCCGAAGCATTTCATACAAATGTTCCACAATTGAACTAACAAAAAAATATGGCCTACGACTCTTTTATAGAAGCTGTGGACACTGGAGTAAAATTTAAACAAAAAAACAAAACCGACTTCAATTCTCATATAAAAATTTAAAAATACCGTTATTTTCTTCATGGCCCAATTATCGGATCTACACTCAATTAGTAGGAGACTACCTCTGAGGAACCACCTTTCCTTTCAAAAAGAATTATAGAAAACGGATAACGTAGTCCAAAGTTACGCGGTAACATACATAAAAACATATTCCGACGAATTGATAAAATATGCAGATTAATATTTAATAAAGTGTTACGGATATATTTTTTTTAATACAAACCTGTGCTTGGGAGTTTATTGATACGAAAAATTAATTTCTGATATCTATTTTTTATTTAAAGAACCGCAAGATTGCACTACAAAGCAAATTACATATTTTTTACTATTGTAACGGGAGAAGTTACTGTATGTTTTTTTTATATGTACAGTGTCGAACAAAAGTTTTGGCACAGTAAATTTTCGCATTACATACATATATGCAAAATTTTTAATTTATTTCCAATATTTTTTTATAAAAACATAGTTCATACTACACTAAAACACATAAAAATCAAATGTGTAAACTTTGTGGAAAACTCAGGAAAATTCAATAAACCAGCATACTAATTTGCAATTTTATATTCAGATTTTCAAGCAACTTCAAACCTGCATAAACTAAAATTGAATGGATTATTAAACTGCATACTTGGAATTTTTCTAAAAAATACTTTGCCTATATTGCGAAAAATTTACTGTGTGACTTTTGTTCGTTACTGTAAGTAAATAAACCCTTAACTTTAAAAAACCAAAAAAAAAGTTTACAATATTTCAAAATTATAATTATTTAAATTAAATTAATTATTATTATTAATTATTAATTAATTATTATTAAATTAATTATTTTAAAAATAATTATTTTTCGAATCATAAATTTTTTTATGATTAACAATGTATTTATACTTTTTTTTTTGGTTTTAGATCCTTTTTGCTTTCAACACGAGGTATATTTTTTCTAGTTTCTATTGTCATAGCCATAACTCCCTCTCTATTTTTATCAATCAATTTTATAATTTTTTTTCGTCATTTTTCCTAATTACAAGTAGAGCTTTATAAAACTTTTATAACACCAAATGTTTATCAAGCCTGGGATTTTATGTTATCCGGGCTGGCTTATTAATTTAGCCAGAGAATATGTTTTCTTTATTAAGTTTACCCAGTTACCTATTTTAAACTGCTACCTGTACTGTATCAGCGGATAAAACTTGTTACATTTTTATTTAAAATTTTCGGTAAGGAATAAGCGAGTGGATGAAAAATATATAAACCGTAAGAACGGCCCATATAAATGTATATCAAAGAATATTATATATAATTGTGTGTCACTCCTTTAAATTATAGTTATTTTTTTCTTACTGTATTAAAAAGTAACGTTCGTAACACTTTCGTAAATATTAATCCATATATTAACTTAGTATATATTAAAGACTAAACAATTATAACAAATCTTCAAAATGCAATACAATGAGATCACTAATACTGCCTGCTGTTATAGCTGATAAAAGATTCCACACCTATAAGATGTGCCACGCCCCTTTTTACAAACTCATTTATATACATATGTATACCTCTCCATAAGCACCAACCATAGGTATCTGTGCATTTCAAATTTCGAGTTCATGTGACTATAATTCCGAAGTTAGAGCTGATTAAATATTTTCACTATGGGAGGTATCCCTCATCCCCCTCCCCCCCTTGGCGAGTTTCAATTTTTTTACCCTATTATAGGTCCAGGAGTCATGTCAATACTTTGGCAAAATTTTATTCGATTATGTACATCCGTTCAGGCTGCAACCTGGTGCATACATACATACATACTTCCACAAATATATAGTAGATTTGCTTTGAAGCGCCATCTTACGGTTCTTTAAATAAAAAATAGATATCAGAATTTAATTTTTCGTATCACAAAACTCCCGAGCACAACTCTTTATTACAAAAAAAAAAATATTCCTTTATTCACTTTAGTAAATATTAATCTGATTATGGACTTAGTATTAATTAAAAATATTTTCTTTTAAAATTGCGCAGGCTCGAAATTGATTTTAGAGCTATGGTCTAAAGGGGTTTTTTTCTTAGAATTTTATGTAGAATCCGAATCTGCTAGGAACGATGTCGAAAAAAAATTGACCCGCCCTAATATAGATATAGTGGAGCGAGTGTATATGCTGTGATTAGGTTATAAATATGGCGCCATCTGATGCTCGAAAGCCGAAATACCTACACACGCATACATACTTTTTTTCTCCTTCTCTCACTTCCAACGCATGCACGTGTTTGCAAAATGATGACGAAGTGCTTTTGTATGGAAAATCATTTATACCCATATATGTAATAGCCCGAACACAATGAAAACGACGAGCTACAAACCACAGCTGTCAAATTATTTTAACACGTACTCTTATGTAGATAATTATTTTGGCGACGACCGGGCTACGCGACGGCTATGGTTGTGGCCAGATTAGATCTATTTCTATTTTTCTGGCGACAGATAAGGTCTTTCCTCTTCTTTTATGTCAAACTCATACAAATTCATGATGTCGCTGCCGCGTTCAAAGAAATCATGTCGCCATCGACAAAGCGCTTAGATAATAAAGATGACAAATTGGAAGCTGTGGTCGGTAGCTCGTCGTTTTCAATGTGTTCAGAACTTAATACTCCTATATTGGCAGTAAGAGCTAGTACCGTCCGAAAACACTACAGTACAGATATATCAATAAACACCTACGAAAGAAAAGGAACACATACGTTTATAAATAAACATGTACACGACACATTTACAAAACCGGCACTCAAGTACACAGTACATTGACAAAAACAGTACTAGACTGTCTCGCTTTGATTTCGGAATGCTTACACATTGAGATGTTAGCTTACTACCAATATAGAAGTATTACATATATGTTTATGCCCATATACTATATTTGAATAAAATAAACATGCTTAGAAGATATCAACCAATACATGCCATATATCGAACGAAAAGAAAAAACTTGAGTTTTTGACTAAAGAAAACAAAAACAAAATCATTCGAGCGATTTTCAAGCATTTTGGTAATAAAAAAAAAATTGCAAATTTTTTCAAAAAAATTTTGCCTTAAAATGTTCAATATTTGTTGATTTTATATAAGATTTGTACACGATAATCAGCCCTATTCTGCATTTCGACTCGAATCGAAATTTTCTCCGTTTGGCAACTTTGGTATTCTGCGTTCCGTTTCCTTTCGATCAATCTTCGAAATTTACGATTATACCTACATATTCTACATTTCGATCGGAGTACCGTTTTTCTAAGTTGCATAATTTGTTGACGGAGAATGTTTCGATTGTTATTTTCGTGGGTTTAATTAATAAAATTTTATAAAAAAAATTAAGTAAAATATACTGTGCATGATTGTAAGTCATCATAAATGAATTTTCTCGATTTCTGTGCTTTCGCAGCGGTAATACGGCCAATACGAAAAATTTCCACAAATGTTAGCAACCAAAAGGGATATTGCGCTTCCGCACAGGCGTTTTTGTTTTCATTACCTATAAAAAAGACTGTGAAATGCACTGAATACAATTTATTCTTTGTACTATATAAAATTAATAGAAGTATGTACATACATACATAAATTGTGAAATTACATAAAAAATACGCTTTTATTATTGCACTCGTTTTTATTAACTTTTTAAAAAGAGCTGCGTATGTTGTCGAATTCGAATTTGCTATGGAGCTTTGTTCTTCCCCTCCTCCTGACGGCTTTCAAAATGGAATTCATTTGCGTTGAAATCTTCCACTCTGTAGTAAATGGAAATGTTGTGGAGTGCTCAAACAACGTTTATAATTTCACTGGCTTTGAGCGATGGGTAATACAGTTCATGATGAATTTAGGACTCTTCACTCATCTGAGAAAGATCGAACATGTCCCTAAATTTTCCGCATCAGCAATCTGGGACTCGTTCTCCTCTTCAAGCAATAACGCCGCGGCTATGGATTTCATTTTTATAATTTTGTTTCCACTTAATTAAAGCACAAACGAAATTTTATTTTTAAATTACAATGATTTTAGATATATTTAGTTATTTTAAAATATTAACAAACTTTAACTTAAGCTGCTATAGTTTGGTGGCATATATTTCTTTTGTTTTGTTTCGATTTCGCACATTCCTAGGCAAACAGCTGATTTCGAAAGATGTCTTCTCTCTTCCTCTTCGTCTTTCGATTCGATCGTAACGCAGAATACCTAACTTCGATTCTTGCGGAGCGGAATGCGGGAACGTAATCGAAATGCAGAATAAATAGGGCTGAATATTGCAATTGCTCCAAAGGACCTATATCCCGAAAATGAAAGTTATATCTGCAAATCATAAGTTTCTAGAGCACTTTAAAGGCTCAAAATTGACCCCTTGTTATATAAGTAAATATTTACCGATATTTACCGTTGTTTCTACGACATACACCGAATCGGTTACTTGCAGAAATGCATCTTTCGATAGGTTTGGAATTTTGTCTTTGAAACGCCACGCGTTTCTTTAAAATCGCTTCACTAGTTCTCGTGCAATAACGTTTTCGTGAAGCTCTTAAAATTACAACTACAACATTTGAGCATAGCTTCCATATCGAATCGTAAGACGTATTCTACGTAAATAAATGTATGGGAATCTTCCACCGTGCGGCGTAGAAGCAAAAATTTCGCTATATCATACATATAAGTACATATGTACCTAAATATGTATGTATATACGTATAAATGTAAAAACGCGCAAATACGTATTTTGCAGGGAAAGTAATCAAGTAGTCAGTTTTATGTCAACAATCCATCGTGTGATGTGACCGGTTGGTATGCACAGGGGTGATATCAAAATAATCGCTTTTTACAAATCTGAGAAATCGAATCCAGTTCTCGGTGGCGAGAATACTTTTTCTCTGTATTCATTTTCTAACTTTTTTAGTAAAAAAATAAATAAATGATGGAAAAAATTAGATTCCAGCGGGCTGAGTTCGAACCCTGGCAGTGCCACAAAAATCAAAACTACTCGTGATATCGATAGGTTCACGAAATGCGCCACAGCGTACTATGAGTCGCTAGCACCAAACTCACGGTGGAGAGAATACAGAGGTGGCGCCGATGACGATACCGCTACTCGGCTCTCAGTGATTTTGACAGAATCAGCTGTTTTGGTGACGTCATAGTAGAGAAGACAGCAGTATTGATGTGCTGAGTCAATACTTTTAAGTACCCAATACTCTCGATACTCGGTACCGAAACATTTAGGTTTCGAATTAAAGCGCACATGGGCCTAAAATATGGAAAAAACGCCTAACAAAACCCGAATGTAAGAGCCAATAGAGCTTTTTTACTGATCAAATGAAAGATGTATATATGTCGGTTCGATGCCATAATACAGAGAAACCCTTACTTGTTTGAAGCATTTTTGTTCCAGCTGAATCGGACGATATCATTTTTGTAGGCCTGGGACAGATTCTGTAACCAGTTAACGACAATTTTCGAATAGGTATCGGTTTTGTCGACGTTTGATATCAAATATTTGTAAGTCAGCAAGTGCGATATCGATCCGAAACTTGTCGCTAACTGGCTACAGAATCTCTCCCCTGAAAGGCTTCTTCATCCGTCAAAGTATTTTTCTTGAACCTTGGATCGACTAAGGTTAAAACTGATAAAATAATATTTTTCTGTGGCGATAAGTTCAAGTGTTTTAGCCGATATCATATAAATTAGTAATGAAAGTTTTTTCTAAACCTGAAATGCATATAATGGCGAGGGTTTAATGTAAATAATCGGTATCGGATACCGAAAAGGAAGTATAGGGTACCGAAATCTTTTTTAAGTATTGGGTACCGAGTATTGGGGACAATTCAGCACATCACTAGTCGCCCTCATTGTCGCCGCTCTCAGTTGTCAACTCTACAATGACGTCACACCAAAATTACTCTCACGAATTCTGCTGCGATCGGCGCAATCTTGTATTCTATCAAGAATGATAGAATACAAGATTGCGCCGATCAGAGAGGATTTTTGAGAATAACTTTTGTGTGACGTCACACTGGTGCAATTGCGAGAGAGAAATACCAAAACGTGAGCAAGAATAGAAGAAGAAGAAAAAATGTTGCAAGGAAAACGTAAACAAGTTGCACAAGTGTGACGTCAGGCAAACCACGATTCTGTCAAATTCGTTAAGAGAGGAATAGCGGTCCGAGATCGGCGCAACCTTTGTATTCTCTCAATCGTGGTATTCTATCATTCTTGGTTTGCACTTATGTACATATGTAGTTATGTATGTACACCAAAATTTTTGCTTTTACGCCACACAGTGGTTCCAAATCAACGAAAAGAGGAAAAAATTCAATATCTCGCAAACAGTTAAAGCTCAAACAGTCAACGACGTAACGTAGCCGTAGGTTGACGCAGACACGATCTACCTTATGGGATTCGCGTGTTAACGAAAACTCACCACCGCATGGCGGTGACGTTGCCGTTGCCGTTGCTTCTCTCTCTCTCTATCAACAGTAAATTTGATATGCTGCTACGTACGTCAACCTATGTTTACGCTACGTCGTTGACTAACTGGACTTTTAGCCCAATTAAGCTGAAAATTGGTACAATGAAACTTCACTGACCGTGTGATACGAACTTAGAAAAACCAAAATGGCCGCCCAAAATTCAATTTAAAATCAGTGAATTTTGATGTCGAAATATGATTTGCTTTTATACATTCTTGATTATGTACTTATGTAATTTATTTATTTTTAACCGACTTCAAAAAATTTTCGATACGACTCGACTTTCGAAAAACCACTTTCGCTTGACACGATACTCAGACTGTATACTTTTCTACAGCAGCTCAAAAAAATGCCTAAAATCCATTTTTGACCCTTTAAATCCCGAATATCTCAAACACTGGAGCAAAACAATTTGAAGGTCAGATTCTGATTCTGCGGCATGCAGTTGTTAGAATTTTGTTGAGCTGTGTCACCAAATACTCCTTGGTTATAAGTTAAAAATCTGGTCTTTAACCTGGTAAAAATTAGATAGCTATTGAATAAATAGATATTATTTTTCAAAGATATAGTGAAAGGTTATATGCCCGTTTTTTTTTTTAATTTTCACTAAGAATATATAACGGCAAGAATGGCCCATATATGAAATAATGCACATAGGCGACGCTTCTGCCATTTTGTGGCTCGCCTTTAAGTTATCACATTTTTTAATTTTGTTTCTGTTAAATATATCTACAGTAAAATAATGTATTATCAAAAATTCGGCTTTATATAACTTAAGAACGTTCATTTTCCTGAGACGTCCAGCAGCCTGTTGTGGAACAATACTCAAGTTTTTCAATAAGGCATGTAATTTTCATATCTTCGTAAATATTCGCCGTAAACACATTTTAGAAGCGTCGTTATTTAAAAAATTCAGGAAACCCCTTTGGATTTTTCAAGGTCGTTTTTTCGTTTTGATGCTACTTCGTAGGTACTCCTGCGGTAACTGCCTAAGCGATTTTAGCAGAGTTCAATAAAGCACGCCAGTCGTTTCTCTTCTGTGCCATCTGACGCCAATTGGAAATGCCAAGTGAAGCTCAGTCCCTCCCCACCAGGTCTTTCCATCGCCTCCCTCTTCCTCTGCTACCACCAGCGGGTTCCGAGTTGAATACTTTCAGAGCTGGAGCATCGGTGTCCATTCGAACGACATGGCCAAGCCAGCAGACCGTTCCATCGTCTGCGGTACTCGCAGTCGCCAACGCGTAAAGGCCTATAAATCTTCCGCAAAATCTTTCTTTCGAATACTCCAAGAGCCGCCTCATCGGATGTTGTCATTGTCCATGCTTCTGTGCCATATACCAGCACGAGCATGATGAGCGACTTATAGAGTGTGGTTTTTTCCTGAATTGCCTACTCAGTCCAAAGTAGCACTTGTTGCCAAGAGTGGTTCTGCGTTGGATTTCCATGCTGACACTATTATCGGTGTTAATGCTTGTTCCCAAGTAAACAAAAATCTCTACTTTCTCGAAATTATAAGTGTCAATAGCGACGTGGGCCCCAAGGCGCGAATGTGCTGACTGTTTGTTCGATGACAGGAGATACTTCGTCTTGTCCTCGTTTACCACCTGACCCATTCGCATTGCTTCCTTATCCAACTTGAAAAAGGCAGGACAGACTTCGCGGTTTTTGTTACCGATGATGTCGATGTCATCGGCATAAGCCAGCAATTGCACGCTCTTGTGGTAAATTGTTCCGGAGCGAGTTACGCTCGATAAGACCTTGTTCCTTGAGTACTTCTTTTACTGATATTTGTATGGATGTGTGTATTCCATGCGAATGTACATATGATTTCTTGTGTGGGGTACATGACTTAAATCCGGTTTTATAAATC
>NW_023458698.1:0-5482 GCF_013731165.1 Rhagoletis pomonella
ATGAACTGCTTCGGCTAATACTTCGGCTTTTGTTCTCTTTTTATATCGAGGCTAAGTGCATTGTTCGACGGGGTGATATCATTGCCAAACAGGACTGTGTAACTTAAAGGAGTTACAGTATTCCACATTGATGCGAGCCTCAAAAGCTTTGAATAATATTTGCGAGTATGGCTTTTAGTTTTTACCGCTCAGGTAGGTGGCAGGCTTATAGAAAATATTCCTTAATCAATAATTTTTCAAATACTTTTCGTTTGACACCTATATTATAATACATACTTTATCTTATTAACTTAATTGAATTAAATTTTCCAAATTGGTGGCAACTCGACTCAAACATATTTTCAGTAGAAAGCCTTCTTAAACCTTTTTAATTTGATACCCATATTGCAATATTTATCTTACCAATTTAATTTAATTAAATTTTGAAACTGGTGGCAACCCCCATCAAAAATATTTTCGCTTGTAAGCCTTCATAACCTCTTTCTTTTTACACCCATATTGCAATATCTAATTTATGTCATTAATTTACTTATACTGAAATTTTTAAACAGGTGGCAACTCTCTACTTTTTTCTGGTTTTAACCATCCGGGTATTATAAAAAACAAACCAAAAAAATAAAAATATTCAAATCGGTCAAGCCGTTTTCGAGTCTTAGCGAGGCTAACGGACAGCAATTCATTTTTATATATAAGATATCTTCTTTTAAAAATGCGCAGGCTCGAAATTGACTTAGAGCTATGGTCTGCAGGAATTTTTTTCTTAGAATTTTATTAAGAATCCGAATATGCTAGGAACAATGTCGAAAAAAATCGATCGATACAAATTGACCCGCCCTAGTGTACATATGTATGTCATTTGCTCCTTTGTGTGTTTTCCAAAATTTTAAACGTGTGTGAATGTGTAAATGTGTGACTGGTAGGGCAGGTCCTTGTGACTAGTGAAAGTGATTATGTATAATTATTATTCCTGTTTTTGTATGTGTATAATAGGGATAATTAATGATGAATTTAATAATTTATTGAGGAAGCGGAGTTCATAGTTAAAATTAAGTCGGTACTTAAAGTTAGTTGTAGCTTTTTGCCATAATTTTTAATGGGTTTTTTGTCAAAAAATCTGCAACCAACTTTAAGTACCAGCTTTAGTGTGTCCAGTAAATTAGCCACTGATATGTAGCTTTAGTGTGTCCAGTGAATTATCTACTGATATGTAGGAATGAACACGTATGCATTTATTTATGTGAGTAGGTATGTATATACATATGTTTATACAGATATGTATATGTATGTATATATGTATATCGTCGTTTAAAGTATAAAACCACGTATCAACAAAATGCAAAACCGCGTATGTTAGGTTGCATAAACTATTTTCTACATAGATTATTTTCTAGATAAATTATTATCAGGACGAATGGATAAGGATTGAGCCAGGAGCTTGTGTGTGATTGAGCCAAAAACGACGATACGCCGTTTTGTACCTTAAACGACGATATGTATGTATAGGTGCAAATGTACATTCAGTGAAACCCGCTTAAGTACCTAACCCGCTTAAGTAACCAACATTTTTGGGCACCGTGAATATTTTAATGTTATCTGAAGAAAATCTGAAGAAATGCTCGTATATTTATTTCTTCAAGAAAATTTACAACAAAGGCAAAAGGTTTTTTATAGCAATATTTCATATGATTTTTCTTGAGCTGGATTTTAAGCTTTTGCTCTAAATTTTCTTTAAGAAATAAATATACGAGCATTTTTTTCCTTGAGGGATGCGAACTAATTTTAGAAATTTTGACTTTAGAATTTTTTATTTATAAGCAAATATGGTACATTCAGTGATGTGTGTGTTTTATAATATGTACCATATAAAATATTTAGGACCAGAAGAAGATTTCGTTCTGCAGTATTCTACTGAGGAGGCAAAGGGGTACCGCATTTGCTGCGTTCAGGGCTGCTCCCCTCATGACGACCAGACCCTATTTGGCTTCCCGAAGACGGAAGTTGCCTTCAACAATTGGACCTTAGTTTGTAATTTGAAAGTGTCATTTCGGTCAAATAAAAAAATTTTTATTTGCGAGCGTCACTTTCATAAGAGATATTTAACAAAAACGCGACTTTTAAAGGGGGCTTTTCCTCTGGTCAATTTGCCACCTCAAATTCCGAGTGAGCCAAATAGCTGCTCCTCCGAGTTAATCCTTCAGCCTGTTAAGCATGTTTACATGCCGTTAAAGTCGGAAGGCGACTTGACACTCGAGGAATTCGAACATTTCTCTGATTTAGAGGTCAAAAGACAGCGCTTTGATGTTCGCGGCACTGAGGAGGGCCTTAGCAATGAACCTGGTTTCTGCGACCATGAGCCTTTCGCTCGGGCTGCGCGTGTTTATCAGGGTAACGCGAGAAAGCAGGACATACGAATTGAAGAGTTTCAAAACGAAATCGTCGCGTTAAAGCAACAAATTTCTCGTTTGCAAAGACATGCGATAATAGCTTCGCCCGATTGTAGCGATGACGCTTTAAATTTTGCTAGAATGATAGTACGGTCGGTTAGTTCCTACACGGACACGGAAAAACTTTAGCTCAAAATATTAATTACATGTCGACTAAAGCCTATAATTTTATGCGGGATGACTAGAAGTTTTCACTTCCTCACAAAAAAAAAAATCCTTTTGCGATGGCGTCCTATTAAATATGTATCGCCGGGTATAGATTCTAAAGTTATTGAAAATTTAAAACTATCGTTCTAACGATTTAAAAACTATCGATGGCATCGCTAGTGGTAAAGTCATTCGTGAATTATATTCGGTAGATAAAGCCAATGTAAACTTCAAGGTATGTCCTAAGCTTACAGCTTCGCATATTTACCCAAATAATTTTGAAAAAATGAGCGTATCCCGAGCGACGCAGCAATTGAGTAATTCGGTAGCTGCAGTCATTGATATGGCGCAGAAACAAGGGTTGCTAGGGTCTGATGAATACACCCTCAAATGTGCCAAGCTGACTCAGTTATTTGTAAAGCGCATGAATGATTTGTTCGATGAGCTCGATTGTAAGAGACCCCATTGAAGGGTCCAATTTGGCGCGATTCCGTAGACAAGCTTAACAGGCTTAAGGACCATATTAAATTCATTTCGTCGATTCAACTTCCTAATAATATAAATTCTTTGTGTTTTGCTGGTTTTATTTTAACCATTAATTCGATGATTAATTTAAGTCAAGATATCTTTGAAAATTGTAAAGATGTAAATTTTATATTGTTGGGAAAATTTAATCGAGATGCCCTTGAGAACTTTTTTTATAGAATCCGCGCAACTCAAGGCATTCATACGCATCCATCGGGCCATGAAATTCAGTATATTGTTGCTCGCTTAATTTCTATGAAAATTTTGAGACGGAAATTTGAGAAAAAAGGTACAAACTACGAAGATGATGAAGATTTGAACCTGGATTGGAATATTGCTGATGAAGATTCCTTGAAAGACAATTTAAGACCTTCAGAGCAACTTCCGATGGATGTCGATATTCCAGAAAAGCAATTTTCTTGGGATATTGACATTCCTGAAGAGCACTTTGCTCTCGCGGAAGGGGAATCAGCAGAAATCTAGGTTCAAAGGTACTACGCAGGTTATACAATTTACCAAAAATTACTGTCAAAGTCGCAATGTAAAACTTGTATTGACGCGATGGTGAATACTCCAGGTGAACTGAAAGACTATTCCGAAGCCTTGATCCGAGCTAAGAATTATAAAGAATGTCCTGATGTGAGACGTTAATCCAACTGAGTGGGTATTTGAAATATTGCGCATGCAGATGGCATGGTATAAGTATTTATTTCATAAATATGCTCATTCCGCTGGAATTCATAAACAAATTGTTAACGCGCTTATTAAAAAAACAAATGAAGAATTTTCGGAATGGTTTTCAGAAGCCGGGGATTGTTTTAAGAACCGAAAGCAAATTCTGAATTCCATGGTAACCGTATTACTGTTTAAAAACGCGAAATGGTTGGCTGGAGATGAAGCCCAAGCAAACATGGAGCGTCTTAAACAGAATAAATTGAAAATATTAAATTTAAATAATTTTTAGCAAAAAAAAAACCAACTTCAATTCTCATATAAAAAAAATATATATATATATCTCATGATCCACTGATCGGATCTTAACCAGATTAGTATGGAACCACCTCTGAGACACTACCTTTCCGATGCAAAAAGAATTATCGAAATCGGTTGACGTGGTCCAAAGTTATGCGGTAACATACATAAAAAAAAAAAGATTCCGACGAACTGATAACCTCCTCCTTTTTTGGAAGTCGGTTAAAAAAAAGAAAATGATTGAAAGAAATGGCATTTTCAATTGCAAGTTTAGAGCCCATGAAATTGGAGGCAACATGCGACGGCAGCAGCTTTTTTCGCGTAAGTAAAATACACGAAAGTGTTCAAATTATTACATTGACACGTATACATATTTATGTATTTAAAATGCAGATTTTTTCTTCTGTTTTCATTTTCTTCTATTTCCAGATTTTTTCTTCTATTTTCAGTTTATTTTTTTTATTTTCAGATATCCCCTTTTGTATATTTTCAGATATTTTCTTATGAAATTGAATATGAAATCTAAATTTTAATTTTCTTTTTCTATTTTCAGATTTTTTCTTCTATTTTCAGATATACCCTTAAGTTTTTTCGTATATTTTCTTATTTTTCTAACGTTTTAAATTTTGTAGTAGTAGTAGTAGAGTAGGGCATGCCTTTTAAGTAGAATAATATACCTACATACATATACAGTGACGGGCAAAACTGTAACATGGTGTAACACTTTGTACTTCAGCCATCGCTATCTTTCCAAGTTCTAAAGACTTTTATACTTTTGTGGTATATTCTTGTTGGTACATCCCTACTCCCTCTCTCATAACGATTTGAAGTCAATACAACAACAACAAAAAAACCAGCTGACAAAAATGTAAATTAAGGCAGATGTTACAGTTTTGCACTCATAAATTTTTTAGAACTTTTTAACAATTTTCACTAAAAAAAAGAACTACTAACACAATGTTCAGTACTCTTTTGCTTGTTTCAGTTCCTGGAAACGATTTGGCATACCTTATTTGTATCTCTGTAAAAATTCTGGAGGTATATCCTTAGTTTGCTTTCACAGTTCATGTACTCGATTTTACGGACTTGGATACTTAGTAAGCTGTGCTTTTAGTTGTTTTCGCAAATTCTCAATGGGATTCATGTTCGCGGATTGTGGAGGTCATTTGAAATTAGCAAATTTTTCCTTTTGTATCCAGTCTTTGCGAATATGTGCAGTGTGTTTTGGGTGATTTTTCAGCAGAAATTCTCATTTTTTCGACTACATCTTGCAAATTTTGTTGAAATATGAACAGATACTGTTCCTCACGAATAATGTGTACTAACAGACCAAGAAAATTTTTGAAATACAACGCCAAACTGTTATTGACCGACCATTGTTATTCACAGTTTGC
>NW_023458698.1:5582-10232 GCF_013731165.1 Rhagoletis pomonella
GTATTATCATGCAAAAGCACTAGTATAACTTGTATACAAAAATACGCATGATTTGTATTTACAAAAGTACTAATAACTTAGACAGGTTTTACCGTACTTATGAAAATACACAAACACGTTTGTTTGCTACTTCAATGTATCTGCTATTCTATTATAAATTCCTATATATTTATTATTTCTGCAGGAGACTCAGGATATCCGCTGGAGCCATGGCTTTTAACCCCATATAGAAGTGCTACGGAAAATTCTGATGAACACATGTTCAATCAGAAATTGTCGAAGGGAAGGTCGATAATTGAAAGAGTTTTTGGTGTGTTGAAAGGACGATTTCGTTGTCTTTTAGCCGCAAGGGAGCTGCATTATGCTCCAATAAAAGTGGTGCAAATACTTAATGTATGTTGTGCTCTTCACAACATTTGTATTTTGTACACTGTGGAAACCCCCCTAAATATCGAAATTGAACCAGAAGAAGTATCCGCGGTGTAATATGGAAAATGATAGTTTAGGAAATATTGCTAGAAATATAAGAGATCAAATAAAAAGTAATATGGTTGCCACTAAGTCAAACCACGCCAACTGTGTCAATGAATTTTCATTGATTTTCTGGAAAGTGAAGACAATTGTGGGAATCTGTAGATAATTATAGAACAAAAATACACTTTGGACGGTTTTTCGAAACTGCACTTCGTTTTTGTTTTTTTTGGTATTATAAGAATATTGCAGTGAAATTTTGGCACAATATATTGGAAAGACCAATTTTTTCTCTTTGGAACTTAAAATCAAGAGTTTAGAGTATATTGTGCAAAAATTTCACTGCAATCGCGGGTCTAGTAAATATAAGTAATTGCAATTGTATAAATTATTGTTATTATAGAAGTAATTGTTTTGCAAATTTTATTCTGCAAATCTTTCTTTTGTAAAGGGAAAAGCTTCGACAACTCTCAAAAAAAAATTCATCAAATTTTATCAAATGGGTCGCGAGTTACGAATTTTTCTCTCAAAAATTGCAATATTCTTATAATACCAAAAAAAAAACAAAAACGAAGGGCAATTTCGAAAAACCGTCCAAGGTGTATTTTTGTTCTATAATTATCTACAGATTCCCAAAATTGTCTTCACTTTCCAGAAAATCAATGAAAATTCATTGACACAGTTGGCATGGTTTGACTCACTGCAAATTTGATTTAACACAAAATTAAAAAAAAAAATTCTTTTTTAAATAAATATCACTTCACTCTTTTATTAAAATGAGGTAAAAAAAGTATACAAACATAAAAATCTAAAATAAATTCTCTAAACTTAATAATACTTCAATGTATAATGTATAAAAGTTATTCATGTTAACTATCTCTTTGAAAGTGCATTGTTGGTTCTTAATTCCACATTCAACATTTGCTTTTTAATTTCTAATTTGTTTAGTTCAAGTCTCAATTTTTGATTGTCCATTTTTTGTTTGTGGAGAAATTTTTCTTGTGCTAGACTGAACTTTTTCTTTTCAATTTTTGTATTTTTCTTCATTGTTTGGAATATTTTTTTCAAATTGCCATTATTTTCACCTAAAATATTGGTGGAGTTTTTTTGATATGTAATTTGGGTTTCCACTTGTTTTTCTAAAAGACTCCGCTTTTTGCGCGGAGTATGCACGACATTATTGCAAATAACTTCATTTTCATGCAAGTTGGATTCAATAGAATCATTTGCATCACCTATAGACTCCACTTGACATTCAATTGGTATTTCGGTCACGGTTTGCGCTATACCAAACTCCCTTGCGCCTGTTACACCGCTCACCGACTGTTCCATTGATAGCAACTCACTCACTTGCTGCTCCAATTGTGTGAGCTGGGTATAAGTAGAAGGGCCACCGCCTTTACCCGAAATATTTGTTTTGTTCCGACGCATTTTGGCCTTCAAATGTAGTTTGTAGTCAGCGCAAAGATATTTATTAAGATATTTAAATTACATTTTCAAAATAGTTTTTGTATACATATTACGCTGAAATTACTTTTTCCAACCGACCATGTCGCGCATCGGTGGGCCAGCTGCATTTAGCTGCAAAGTAAGGGTCTGATTATGCATACTTCGCATAACTTCGCACAACCATTTGTACCAGTGCACTAAAAATGTAACTTAAGAAAAGCGAAACGCCGGGACACGTATAACTTGTTTTTGACCGATATAACATTTCCCGTTGGTTTCATCCCATCCCGATTTTGACTGTCGCATAGTGTAATTGATACTAGTCGCACAATTTTTAAGGCTGGTATCGCCAATGTGCAGCTATGTTGAATGCATCTATCGGAGCAGTTTCCTTATAAATGTTAAAGATAATGCTTTTGATGCGCATTTTGGGGTAGGTATCTTAAATGTGCACTTAAGCATAGAGGCAGCAAAGCAAAATATACTGTATATGCATGTACATACCCTCCAGAGGAAAACTTAAAATAGTGAATAAAATTTCTTTAAAAATACAATGAGTGCATTCCAAATTAGTAAATATGCATACATATGGGCTATTCCATGATGACTGGTGAAAGTGATTATGTTTGAAGTAAAAGTTTCTACTGACAACTTCTTTTTATTTTTTAATATCTTTAGACAGATAAATGAAATATAGTTATTTAGCTATAGGTAACTAATAAAATAGTGATATTAATGGAATTTTAAAATTTGTCGTTCATTATTTTACGTGGAATGACCCATATGTATGTATTATGCCTGTTTGAGTGTGTGTACATTAGGGCGGGTCAATTTTTTTTTCGACATCGTTCCTATCAGATTCGGATTCTACATGAAATTCTAAGAAAAAAAGCCCTTTAGACCAAAGCTCTAAAATCAATTTCGAGCCTGCGCAGTTTTAAAACAAAATATCTTTAATTAATACTAAGTCCATAATCAGATTAATATTTACTAAAGTGTTAGGAATGTTTTGATTTTGTAATAAAGAGTTGTGCTCCGGAGTTTTGTGATATGAAACATTCATTTCTGATATCTATTTTTTATTCAAATAACCGCAAGATGGCGCTTCAAAGCAAATCTACTATATATTTGTGGAAGTATGTATGTATGTATGTGCCAGGTTGCAGCCTAAACGGATGGACAGAATCGAATAAAATTTTGCCAAAATATTGCCATGACTCCTGGATCTATAAAAGGGTAAAGAAATTGGAACTCGCCAAGGAGCGGCGGGAAGGGGATGGGGGATACCTCCCATAGTTAAAATTTTTAGTCAGCTCTAACTTCGGAATTATAGTCACATGAACTCGAAATTTTAAATGCACAGTTACCTATGGTATGTGCTTATGGAAAGATATATGCATATAAATGAGTTTGTAAAAAGGGGCGTGGCACATCTCATAGGTGTGGAATCTTTTATCAGCTATAACAGGAGGCAGTATTAGTGATCTCATTGTATTACATTTTGAAGGTTTGTTATAATTGATCAAGGTGAAATTCAAATAAATTATAGATGACATGAAGTTCACCGGGTCATCTTCTATTCTTTAATATATACTACTTAAGTTAATATACGGAGTAATATTTACTAAAGTGTTACGAACGTTATTTTTTTAATACAATAAGAAAAGAGTAACTATAATTTAAAGGAGTGGCACACAATGGCTAGAGTCGTCGCATGTGTGTATTTTTTCATATGCATATATATGGGTCGTTCTTACCGTTATATATTTTTCATCCACTCGCTTATTCCTTACCGAAAATTTTAACTACGATTTTAACAAGTTTTAACCGCTGATAGAGTACAGGTAGCAGTTTAAAATGGGTAACTGGGTAAACTTAATAAACAAAATATTTTCTCTGGTTAAATTAATAAGCCTGCCCGGATAACACAAAATCCTAAGCTTAATAAACATTTAGTGTTATAAAAGTTTTATAAAGCTCTACTTGTAATTAGGAAAAATGCAGAAAAAAACTTATAAAATTGATTGATTGATTGATAAAAATAGAGAAGGAGTTATGGCTATGACAATAGAAAGTAGAAAAAAGATCGTGTTGAAAGCAAACAGGATCTAAAACAAAAAAACAAAAAATATAAATACATACATAAAAAAATTTATGATTCGAAAAATAATTTTGATATATTGTAAAATTTAATTTTTTTTTTGGTTTTTTAAAGTTAAAGTTTTATTTACTTACAGTAACGGACAAAAGTATTGGCACAGTGAATTTTTCACAATATAGGCAAAGTAGTTTTTAGAAAAATTCCATGTATGCAGTTTAATAATCCCTTCATTTTAGTTTATCAAAGTGCAAGTTTGAAGTTGCTTGAAAATCTTAATATAAAATTGCAAATTTGTATGCAGATTTATTGAATTTTCCTGAGTTTTGCACAAAGTTTACACATTTGATTTTTGTGTGTTTTGGTGTAGTATGAACTATGTTTTTATAAAAAATTATCGCAAATAAATTAAAAACTTTGCATATATGTAATGCGGAAATTCTCTGTGCCAAAACTTTTGTTCGACACTGTACATATAAAAAAATACATACAGTAACTTCTCCCGTTACAACAGGAAAAATATGTAATATGCTTTGTAGTGCAATCTTGCGGTTCTTTAAAGAGATATCAGACATTTTTCGTATTAATAAACTCCCAAGCACAGGTTTGTATTAAAAAAAATATATCCTAAC
>NW_023458698.1:10332-11143 GCF_013731165.1 Rhagoletis pomonella
TGTTGTGTGTCTACAAATAATTAGTGAGTAAGGTCAGTAATGTAAACACACATGTGACTGCAATATTATGCAAGCAAAGCGTTAGCGGCCACTTGCTTTGTCGAAACGATCATATTGCAGCTTGCACATGTGGGTCACTTTTGTGAAGACATTTGTAGTGTTGTATTTTCTCAAGACGATGAACTCTGTAGAGCAACTGTGAAACGATTGGTTTCACAATTGATATTTCTCAATAGATGAGAAGTCAATATAAATTGAATTAGAGTAAAAGAAAAGCAATGAGACATTACTACAAGAACATTTAGAAAATACAAGACTACAAAATAAAATAAATTATGATTGGTCACAATATGAAAATTTTGGAAAGTAACTGAAAAGTGGGAGTGTCTTAGATTTAAGGAGAAATGTAAAATTTACTATAAAAGCAGTGTTTGTGCACTGAAATAAACAGACTTGTTTTGAATCAAGAATCGGCAGCATTGCCTCGTTTTGTTCTAACTTGTCTCACAAATAAAAATAGGCCTTGAGGCCATCACCCTTTTAGCGTGGCTCGCTTAAAGCCAAAAATTGAACAAAAATACCAAAAGGTGAAATGAATCAAACACCAAACATAACATGGCGATCCTGCCAAATTGGCACAAAATGACATCTGCAGTAATAGCATTTCTGTTATTGGAAGAATGCTGTTTTACGTTGCATTGTTATGATTTCCCCTAGTTATGAAATAATATATGAGTAATTAATATTTGTTTTTATAAAATAAACCTCCATTTACTCACATTTTACAAAATGTCAAACTGCAAGGAATAAA
>NW_023458698.1:11243-14338 GCF_013731165.1 Rhagoletis pomonella
AAATTTTTGAATGTTTTATTATAGAAAAAATATCATTAATGAATATCAGGAACAGAATCGGACCAAGGCGGCTTGCCTGAGGAACTCCAGAAGAAACTTTAATGATGTTGGAAGAACAATTATTAACAAAAACTCTTTGTGTTCTATCAGAGAGGTAAGATGAGATCCATTGAAGAAGACTGGGCTGAAAGCCGATTAGGTCGGGTTTACGGATGAGCAACGAGTGACATACTTTGTTAAAAGCTTTACTGAAATCGGTGTATATTACGTCGGTGTGAGCATTTTCTCTAAAACCGTTTGAGACATGAGTTGTAAACTCCAATAAATTAGTTATAGTAGATTTTCCTTTAGAAAACCCGCGTTGAGATTGTGAAATTGAAGAAGATATAGAATATGTCAGCTGGCTAACAATAATTGCTTCGAATAATTTGGGGATAGCGGAGAGCTTCGCTATACCTCGATAGTTTTCTATAGAGGACCTGCTGCCGTTTTTGTGAAGTGGTATTATGAAAGACTCCTTCCAGGAAAACGCCATGTTTAAGTTACAAATTGAATAGAGTTGTTAAAGGCTCGCAGATGTTCTCAGCGCAGTTTTAAAGAAAACAGGTCGGAATATGATCAGGTCCAGGCCTAAATGACGCTTTTAAGGTTTTTAAATAGTGAAAACTTCATCGGAAGATATTACTGGAATATAAGCAGAGTTGATTGGACAAAGCTCGTACGGATAGTCTCCACTTAAAGGGAAGTCTACAGAATAATTGGACCTAAAGAACTGAGCGAACATGTTGGCAATGAGTTGGCTGTCGCTAGATACAGTATTGCGATAATGCATAGCGGACGAAAAACCATGTAAATACCTTACGCTTTGAATTTACGAAACCATAAAATGATTTAGGATTGTTAATTAAATTCTTCTTAATTTTATATAAATATGAATTATAACATTTCTTATTTAATGCAAAGTAGCTATGCCGCAAAACTGAGTAATTTACGTAATCACTGTGTAAGCGCGTTCTTTTATTCAGTTTAAAAGAATGCGACTTTTTATTTTTCAATTTTTTAAGCTCTTTAGTGAACCATAATTGTATTGGTTCTTCATGAACAATATTACGTTTTGGCACATACTTTCGAAAACAATTGAAAACAATATCATTAAAGTGCTCAACGCTACGCTCCACGTCATCTCTATATATTGGCCAAGATAACTTTGAAAGTTCTTTGTAAACATTCCTGAAATTTGCTTTTGCAAAAACATATCTAGTACTTGAACTTGACTTATTATTATGTATTTAATTTATGATTTCGTAGCTTAACTCAAGAGCAGGATGGTATGCATCTTCTGGCAAAACTAGGGGATCACACCGATTAATAGAGGACTTCGGAACATCATCAACGTAAACGAGATCCAAGACCTTTCCAAACTTATTTGGACATATATTTATTTGTTTGCGGCAAAGTTCAGCCATTTCCTCCAGAAATAGATTGTAACTATCTCTAGATGAAACTGGTACAACATCGGTGTCAATAATGTTCCATGAAATGTGTGGCAGGTTTAAATCGCTCAAAACAATCATAGAATCGGATGCCGTAAGCATTTCATTTACGGTCTCAAGTAAAGAAACTAGCTGCATATATACTGATACGGCAGAATAAGGAGGGATGTAGCTGTACTTATGTGCAAACAAGTATATACATAAGTATGTACATATGTATGTATGTATGTATGTATCTTTCAGTGAAACTGCAAATTGAAGTTATTTTAGGTAATATTTTTATTTTATTTTTGAATGTAAGTTCTTAAACTAAAATAAATCCTGAAAGGAAACAAATTAAAATTGTTTTTCTACAACTTTTGGTTGGACACAAATTACGAATATGCTTTTTCATATGACCACAAATTCTCACACGATCGTTTAAGATCATTTTTATTTTTCACCAGTTTTTAATACGACGATTCAATCCACTAGGTTGAAATCGTACGGTAATAGTTTAAAAACTTGGGCTCGTGTGTGCAAATAAAAATTAACCACCCACATACATATGTAACTCCTAACTCAATCCACATATACAGTGACGAGCAAAACTGTTACATGGTGTGACACTTTTTAATTCAGCTATCGCTATATTTCCAAGTTCTAAAGACTTTCATCCTTTTGTTGTATATTCTTGTTGGTACATACATCCCTGCTCCCTCTCTCATAACGATTTGAAGTCAATACAACAACAATAACAAGTAAGAAAGTATAAGTTCGGGCGGAGCCGAACATTAAATACCCGGCGCAAGTATTAAATATATGTTTCTTCACCTTTCCGAAACCTACCGCTAGATGGTAAGCCGGGGTGTATCAATTTTGAGTAAATTGGCGTCCTTCAATTTCGAAATATTGAAGTTTCAAGCATTTCCGAAATTTACCGTTATATGAAAAGCGGCCGCAATTTTAGTCCGATTTCAATAATTTTCAACGCTTTGCTTTCATGGGGCAAGCACAATAACCACACCGAGTTTGGTACAAATTGGTAGAACGGTTACCGATATACATATATGTGATCATAAGTGGGCGGTGCCCCGCCCATTTTCCAAAATTGTACCATAAAAGTATTTCTTGGTAAAGAATTTTTGCAATTTTTTCTCTAAATTACCGTTATATGGGATGTGGGCGTGGTTATTGTCCGAACTAAAAGATTTTCGGCCATTTGGTATGGTGTACCAAGGCCAACAACTGTGCCCAGTTTGGCAGAAATTGGTGCAGCGGTTACCAAGATATACACATGTAACCATAAGTGGGCGTGGCTACGCCCATTTTCCAAAAATTTATAATATTCTTATTTTTCGTCTAAAAATTGCTGTAAATATCAATTTTAAGTGAATAATCTTCAGTAGTTACTAAAATATCGCAGTTTTCGTATTTCCGAAAATTGCCGTTATATGGGATGTGGGCGTGGTTATTGTCCGATTTTAAAAATTTTCGGCCATTTGGTATGCTGTGCGAAGGCCAACAACTGTGCCAAGTTTGGAAGGAATTGGTGCAGCGGTTCCTAAGATATACACATGTAACCATAAGTGCGCGTGGCTACGCCCATTTTCCAAAAATTTA
>NW_023458698.1:14438-21869 GCF_013731165.1 Rhagoletis pomonella
TTACCTCCTCTGGTTTTTTGTTTTGGTGCACTATGCTCTGTGCTATTATTTTTAATCTGCCTTTTTTTGTAAGCTTCTATTGTTAGTGGCTTAGGTCCAGCCGTGAGCGGAGTTGGGACGTATTTCGATATTGGTGTGGATGACGTTGTCGTCAGTGCTTCAGGGACATATTCATCATCTATATTTTCTTCTTCGAGGGATCTTGGGTGGTTCAGCTGTTCAAACAGGTTGTCCAGATCTTCTTTTGAATATTGCCCCGACATGAATATAATTTTTATTAAGTTTAATTTTTATTTAAATTTATTTTATTTTTTTTTTTTTTTAGTTTTTATTCCTTGCAGTTTGACATTTTGTAAAATGTGAGTAAATGGAGGTTTATTTTATAAAAACAAATATTAATTACTCATATATTATTTCATAACTAGGGGAAATCATAACAATGCAACGTAAAACAGCATTCTTCCAATAACAGAAATGCTATTACTGCAGATGTCATTTTGTGCCAATTTGGCAGGATCGCCATGTTATGTTTGGTGTTTGATTCATTTCACCTTTTGGTATTTTTGTTCAATTTTTGGCTTTAAGCGAGCCACGCTAAAAGGGTGATGGCCTCAAGGCCTATTTTTATTTGTGAGACAAGTTAGAACAAAACGAGGCAATGCTGCCGATTCTTGATTCAAAACAAGTCTGTTTATTTCAGTGCACAAACACTGCTTTTATAGTAAATTTTACATTTCTCCTTAAATCTAAGACACTCCCACTTTTCAGTTACTTTCCAACATTTTCATATTGTGACCAATCATAATTTATTTTATTTTGTAGTCTTGTATTTTCTAAATGTTCTTGTAGTAATGTCTCATTGCTTTTCTTTTACTCTAATTCAATTTATATTGACTTCTCATCTATTGAGAAATATCAATTGTGAAACCAATCGTTTCACAGTTGCTCTACAGAGTTCATCGTCTTGAGAAAATACAACACTACAAATGTCTTCACAAAAGTGACCCACATGTGCAAGCTGCAATATGATCGTTTCGACAAAGCAAGTGGCCGCTAACGCTTTGCTTGCATAATATTGCAGTCACATGTGTGTTTACATTACTGACCTTACTCACTAATTATTTGTAGACACACAACAGTATGCCGATGATGTGAAACTTTTTAAAACATTGTCCTCTATCGAAGAAATATCTTTGTTACAAGCGGATCTGAACAACGTGGTTAGTTGGTGTAATGCAAACTATATGCCACTAAACCTTCAAAAATGTAAAGTTATGTGTTTCTCTCGGAGGGCTGTTCAACCAGCGATCTATTCAATATCAAATTATAATCTGCAGCAGGTATCCAATTTTGTCAATCTTGGTATCACAATGGATTCCAAACTCAATTTCAACCATCATATTAATGTTACAGTCAATAAAGCCAAAGGCGATGGTCAAAAGAGTTCAAAGATCCTTATGTTACAAAAGCTCTTTTTACCAGTTTAGTTAGACCTATACTCGAATACGGATCTATTGTTTGGAATCCCCGCTACCAAGTTCATTCAGAAAGGATTGAATCAATTCAAAAACAATTCTTGCTTTTTGCATTGCGTAATTTTAACTGGGATTCAGGTTACAATCTCCCCCCTTACACTCGCAAGTCGTAGAGAAATGCTAAGTATAATATTTATCGTAAAATTAATGACAGGCTTGATTAATAGCCTGGCCCTCCTGGCTGAGGTAAATTTTAATGTTCCTTCTCAAGTGTCAAGATACTATCGACCTCTATTTTTAAAGCCATGCAAAACTAATCTTAAACTAAACGAATCATTCCGTGGTTTATGTCAAGATTTTAACTGTCATTCCAGCACGTTTGACGTATCGGACTAGATTTTTACTATAAAGAAAACTATTATATTTGTACATAAATTTGTTAGCAAAAATTGTTGCGCATGCAAAATGCCGTCGGCAAATAGAAATGAAAAAAGAGGCGATTGTGCATGCATACATTAATACAATAGGGGTATTCACGATCCGATGCATACTGTCTAGCATGGTGCATAGAAAGCATAAATAGCATCTAGTTTGAACACATGAAACAACAACAATCTAGCTATTTATGCTATCTATGCATCATGCTAGACAGTATGCACCGGATCGTGAATACCCCTAATATCACGAATTGGTACAATACATAGATATATGTATGTACGTATATATGTGTATGTGCATAAGTAAATATATACATACATACATATCGCACACTAAATCATAAACCGTCACAACTCAAAAAATCCTAAATGTTCAGGAGAGGCAAAAAACTGTTGATGCTGCGCAATCGACGCAAGCAAAACTAAAAAGTTTAGTAGTATTTTTCCAGTTAAAGAAGATAGTAATGAAGAAGAAAGTTTCGCGGACGTTGAGTATAGGGTCTGTGAATTGTTTTATGGAAAAAAATAAATTTTGACAAATTTCGAGTTGTGCCGGTTTTTTATTTAGGGTGCGATATGTTTAATTAAATTATAATAAAATAGCTTTTATAAAAGGGTCAATTTTACATGACTTTAGCCAATTGCGGAAAAAAGTAAAAAAATTGCCCTAGAAAATCTTATCAACTTAGCTGAATAGAAAAATTCATACATGTTTGCAAAAATTAATTTGCAATCAGCAAATCGATTTCACGCAAATATCATATTTTCGGCAAGCAAGCAAATGTAGAAAAGCCCGCTCATTTCCCCGTTTCCCGCTTCTTTCTGTACACTTGTCGTTCTGACTTCGATTTTTATTTTAGAGTTTGTTTTGATCCGACACAAGCACGCTCCTGCCTCCGCAAGAACCCCCTCTGCCTAGTACTTATTATGTTTCTGTTCTTCTTTCCTTTTTCGTTCTAATTTTGTCATTTTGCTTTAAACTATGGTAAATTTCGTCGAAGTGTGGTGGTACGGAAAATTTTTTGGTATGGTGGCAGCCCACATCGTTCGTAGACGAGTGGTACATTTCGTCGACGAGTGGTATATTTGCTCGACCGCAACTCAAAATTTCTGGCAGCAATTAGTTCACACTGAAAATGCGCCTTCTCATTCATAAACGTTCTCTGATTTAAGATACCTACCCCAAAATGCGCATCAGCGGCATTATTTATAACAGGCTTGTTCCGTACGAGCCCGCGGGTACCCACGGGTGCCCAAAACAGCCCAGAAAGCGTTCCTCACGCTAGAAAAATGGGTAGTAGAGAGCGAATACGTTGCACTTTTGGATCATAAATTTCTTCTTCTTTGTGCACGAAATAGCCCGGACTTTTTTTTTCGGGCACAAATGTGCAAAGTTCGATTTTAAATAACAGCTGTTGGTGTTTAAATCCGAAAGCAAATTTTATAAAACACAAAAGTGGAAAATACCACAGAATTTTCAGAAAATGTAGTTATTTGGTCATTTTATTAGCCATTTTAGATAAATACACCTAAAATCATTGTTTAGAGCCGATTTGTTGATTCCGGACACGAAATGTGGTTTTCTGCGTTCCTCACGCTTCTGGCACGTGTGACAGAGTAGCTTATTTTTACGCTCTAATTACCGGAGCAGCCCGGAAAGCGTATGGAACAAAGCTATTATTTAAGCCCAAAACACAATAGCGCAGTGGCAGTGGCAGTGACAGTTCTTAAAATCAGCTGTTACTGCTAATATTGGCAGTCTCTGCCCCAGGGGACACAACACGGCCTTGTCAGTGACTGCTTTTTTGGCTTTCCCTTTTGTTTGTTTACATTTTTGTTGTTGCCTTTTGCGTTTCATTTATGTCAAATTCAACATGCGAAGTTTGCTGCGCTGAAGGCAGTAGCAGTGAATTTAGAATTTGGGCTAAACTGAGTAGTCAAGGCGAATCTATACAAGGTGGTGTTATCGGATCCGCTGATTTCACGGCGAATTTGTACCTTTTGTCAAAATCATGTGTTTGTCGTAATTTGGCTTTGTACTGATTGTCAAGGAGCGTATAATTTATTGTTGTAATTTGTGTTATTGTTCTGTTAACACCACCTTGTATAAATTCGCCTTGTGAGCAGTACTGCTAGCTGCCACTGCTGTATTGTGAGTCGCTTCATTTAACACGACACTTTATAAAAAACAGCTGATTTCGAAAAACTGCCACTGCCACTGCGTTATTGTATTTTGGGCTTTATAAGGAAACTGCTACGATAGATCCATTCAATATACCTGCACATTAGCGATACCTGCCTTAAAAATTTGAAATAATAATACAGAAGCGACGCAGCGAATTTCAATTCAGTCTGCCATCAGATTTCATGAGAGTGACATCACGCTTCGCCGTTGAATATTTTCATTCGTAATTTTAGAGCGTGGTTGCCACCTATATATGTAACAATGCCCAAAATGTCTGAGTATGAGTGCCAATTAAAGTTTTTAGTTTTAAAAAATGCCCAATGCTTGTTATGTGCTAATACGATTAAATGCAATCGTAATTTTAATATCAGGCGACATTATTTGACATTGGATGCGGAACTTAAAATGCTTGCATATTATCAAACTCACGAAAGCGGTGCTATGATGACTCATGCTTACGAAGTATTTAATACCGAAGTACTGCACATTAAAACTGGTATATCTCGAGAAAGAAAAATCGAATCGCAACAAATGAAAATTAATTTTTTATGGGAAGAGTTGTGCTAAATGATGTCCTAAGCAGAAATGAGCAAAAAATTTTATGTTTTCATAATATAACCTCAATATATATTTCCGACACTTTGAGGTTAGGATATCTCAAAATCCTGACGTGCAAGAGAAATTCTTGAAAAATTTGATTTAGTACCAAAAGTATAAAAAAAAGATGTGTTTTGCTCATGTGCTAAAAACTTCAAAATTTGTCGAACTTTGTAATTTAATTTAAATTTTTTGTAGTGGTTTGTATGTGTAGATATCCGTATGTACGATACGCTAATTAAACACATTTAGTATAATTTATTGAATACTGAGTTTTTCACAAAGTTTAGAAATTTTAAATTTGTGAATTTTGTTGTAGAGTAAACTATCATTTTTAAAAGCATTAGTTTAATGAAATGAAATTAAAATTTTTTTCATGCATGTATGCACCTATAAAAATTAATTTCTTAATTCATTATTTGTATCTATTTACTCATTATTTTTATTTTTTTTAAATTATTATTTTCATTTCATGTTCACAAGATAAATTAAATATAAATTTTGAAGAGCGTTTTCTAACACTCGCAAAAAACGACGCACTTTTGTACAATATAGCAAAGTGGCAACTGTTAATCAGCGCGATTCACGTATACCATGACAAAATGAGACTGTACTGGTGTGCTAGTCTATCCCTGCAAAAATCGCGACTACTCCATGCATGCGGGTAAGGAGTACTCCCTAAGGACCAAGGAGTACCTCAAAATTAACCACAATTCATATAACAAAAAAAATTTTACAAATAACCTTGCGATGTCCTAGGGCAGGACCATATACTCCATCCCTGCATTACATCAGAGTAGCACAAAATACTCCAACACATTAACAATGGCATTGTTGTTATATTTTTTCGTTTGTACACGCTTTTGTTCTTCACTTCTCAGATGCTTTTTCGAAATTAATAAAAACCAAAAACAAAAATTAAAAATTATATGTTGCCTCAGACAGCATTCGAACCCGAACATGCTGGGAGGTAACAACTAACAGCGAGCATCTTCACACGCTCAGCTACAGCCAGGCATGCAAATGTGCTTTCAAATGCTCAACTTCAATCACATTTCGTTAAAACACGAGCAGTGATCGGGTAACAAACAATAAGCTGGCGCAGAGACACGAGTTGGTCCGCTGCAGCATGACAGAGGAACACTTTTGTAAGTACTCCAATATACGACGAATAGACTACGTGGTCCAACGATTTTTGCAGGGATGCTATAAAGCACAGCTGGGCAGCGTCTGCCCAGCGGGCGACTGCACGGTGCACTCGCGTATACATACACGCTCTGCGTGGGAAGACAGCGAAAACTTCATTCAACTGCACGACTCCCTGCAGCAATTCCGACTCACCCTAAGCTAGCCCTCAGATAGTCCTTATTGTTACCAGTACTAGTCCCTCATAATTCCCCTGTCAATGGTTTCAACTGTCATTTTTAACATTGGCGTGTCATTGGAAAAGGATCGGTCCACTCAACAACTGACCGTACGATAGTCCTATTGGGGTTAATTGCCCTATATTATCTGACCTTGGACTAGTCGAAAAAGGAAAAGAAATATATGCATATTTTTTGCTTTTATTCATTAAAAGTCATTTTAAATTTTTATTTTGTTAATAAATACTATGTAACATCAAAAGCCATTAAAACATAAATGACAATTTGTCATCTTTAAACAAATCATCTATGTACAGTGCTGGACATATCATTTTCCACCAAATTCAAAATGATGTTGATAGCCAATTATGCTAATTTATTTACTTTTAATGAATTTCAATTAAAACACAGATTATTCCCTATTAAAAGCCTTATAAACCCACGTTTCAAACTCTGTAAAAACCAAAAATCCAAACAAATTGATGAATTTTTATTTTAGTTTTCTACATAGTTTTAAATTTAGATATATATTAGTTTTGTTAGAGAATGAACTTCATTTTAATTAAAATATCTTAAAAATAAATAAATAAACACAAGTTGCAAATAAAAACATTTTGAGTTTGGTGGCAAATGATACGTCCACTACTGTAACTGTCAATATTTGTACTCTTTTTAAAAAGAAAGAACTTTAAAAATTCATCAATCCCTGTTTTGTTTGTATGTAATAATCGTAACGATTGCCAATATTTGTACTCTTTTTTCACAAAGAAAGAACATAAGATTATTATCAAATCCTGTTTTTTTTATAATAGTTGTAATATTTGCCAATATTTGGACTATTTTTTACAAAGGAAGAACTTAAAATATTAATCAAACTCTATTTTGTTTGTAATAATAGCAACGATTGTCAATATTTGTACTGTTTTTTCACAAAGAAAGAACATAAGATTATTATCAAATCCTGTTTTGTTTATAATAATTGTAACATTTGCCAATATTCGTACTATTTTTTTTACAGAGAATGAACTTAATATATTCTTCAAACTATTTTTTTGTAATAATCGTATCGATTGCCAATATTAGTACTTTTTTATAAAGAAAGAACCTAAAATATTCATCAAACCCTATTTTGTTTATAACAATTGTAACTTTTTAGGCAAATTTGGCAAATAAGTAAGTAAGTAAGTGCATATCTATGAGCAGTGAATGTCTTTCGAAATTCTAGCGAATTTTTTTCCATGTATGTGTACAGTGATTTGTTTCCATATTCGCAATCCTTTTTTGTTAAACCTTTTTCGTTAGCTTTTTAAAAAAAAATCATTTTTGTAAATCAAAATTCCAAACTTGGTGCAAAGTTCGCGAAAGTGCAATAC
>NW_023458698.1:21969-26614 GCF_013731165.1 Rhagoletis pomonella
CTAGGTATGGGGGTCATTGAGGAGAGTAATAGCAGCTGGAGCTCTCCCGTTTCTCTAGTTATCAAGGGCACGAAAAATAGGCTTTGTCTAGATGCCATGAAGGTTAATGAGCGTACGATTAAAGACGCATACCCTCTCCCACACTTCGATGGCATCCTTAGTAGGTTACAAAATACACACTTTATATCTGCAATTGACCTCAAGGATGCTTTTTGGCAGATACCACTTGAGAGAAAGCCTAGGGAGCGAACTGCTTTTACTGTCCCGGGTAGACCCTTGTACCGGTTCACGGTAATGCCATTTCATTTGATTTATTTAAGAAATGAGGTTGTACCTGTAAGACCCAGTCTTTTGTAGTAGATCAACAGTTTTCAATTACAAAATTAAAACGCAAAATCGTCTGTAACAGACTTATCTTAAATCTAACGTAAAAATATAATAGCAATAAATTTAAATACAAACAGTTATCTTAAAAATAAAATAAAAAATAAAAATTAAATAAAAGTAAGATTAAATAGTAGTCATTTAATAGTCACTCATTGCAGTTGGGAAACCCAAAAAGAAAAACACAATGACGAAGAAAAAACAAAAAAAAAGACAGAGAAATAAATAGAGAAAAGAGAACTGTTAAATAGCAATCACATTATCGCACTGAGGTGAAATACTTGTGTATTACTTTCTTATAGTTGCTCCTATTCAACGCAGCTTTGATAGTATCAGGAATGGAATTCCACAGCCTCACAGCATTAACAAAAAATAGCCGAGATGAGGGCAAATAGGAAAATTTAGGGATAATCAGATTTTGATGCCTACAAGACTTAGGTAATTCCAACTTCTCGTGAAGATATTTCGGTGTTTTGAATCGTATGAGCTTGTAAATATATATACAGTCTCTAGCCGAAAGATATTCAAAAATGCTGCATCCAAGAATTTTGTTTTTCCAGAAAGAGATGTGGTCATATTTTTTGAGGCCATAAACGTAACGCGTAACATTATTGAACGCAACATCAATTTTGTGATATGAAGTAGAATCAAGTTTACTATACACAAGCTCAGAGTACGTAATGTGTGGTACAATGAGTTGAATTGCTAGCTTTCTTCTAGTCTCTAAAGGCGTGAACGAAGCTGACATTCTCAATATACGTAAAACAAAATAGACATTACTAACAACTTTATTAATATTGTCAGAGCAGCTCAACATTGAGCTAACAACGAAGCCCAAATTTCTAACTTTGTCAGTAAACGTAAGGACACTATTACCAACAAACATTTTTGGAATATCCTCAACATGTACAACATTGTTACTAATGGGTAACACATATGACTTCGCAGCATTTACGCAAAGACAATTATCACGGGACCATTGCGATATTGCAGACAAGTCACTATTTATTTTATAGCATAAATCCTCAACAAGACCGACACGGCTAGACAAATATAATTGAATGTCGTCAGCATAGGCATGGACATTAACATACTGACAAACAGAAAATACATCATTGACAAAAAGACTAAACAAAAGGCGACCAAGCACGGAGCCTTGCGGCACACCGGAGGCAACAATACAAGATTTTGATGACGCAGATTTGCACATCACCTTTTGACTTCTTCCCTCAAGGTAGCTGGTCAAAAGTTTAACAGAGCTGTCGGAGAATTCAAAATAATATTTAAACTTTGTACAAATCAGGCCATGATTTACTAAATCAAACGCCTTAGTAAAATCAAGAAGGCAGAGGAGAGTTAAGTCACCTTTGTCAAACTGTATTCTTATGTCGTCCGATGCTTAGGTCTAAATCCTGACTGCAACGGAGATAAAAGATTATTTTCTTGAACGAATGATGAAATTTGCCCTGCCATCAAACACTCACACACTTTTGAGAATACTGGCAAAATGCTAATTGGCCTGTAGTCACTAGGTTCAGAGGCGGTATTCTTTTTAGCGACAGGAATAATCACAGCTTTTTTCCACTCCGTTGGAAAACACGAAGTTGTGAAGCAGTGATTGATTATATGTGTGAGAGTTCCCAGAATTAATGGCAGCACAAGTTTCACAAACTTCAAAGATATACCATCCCCACCAATAGCATTAGACTTGACGCTCATAATTGACTTCATAACTTCCGCTTCTTTAACTCCATTAAATTGAAACTTTTCTCTCATTGCAAAATGGCTATTGAAATTTTGAGTTAGAGAACTGTCGCGGCTTTTGTAGGAGCCAATAAAATATTCATTTAGAATGTTAGGGTCAATTTTACACTCAGTTTTATGTTTTCCATGCACATTAAGGTTTCCCAAATTGCGCCATAAGTCTTTTGATGGTAGTGATGGGTTCAACTTGGAGTTACAATACAACCGCGAAACGGTCTTGCAATGGTGGTAGCTTCATTTCGGGCAAGTTTGTATTGCGACCAAGCGAAGTCTGTGTTGGTTCTTTTCCATTTCGCATATAATCTATTACGAGCTTTTATAGCTGATCTGACATTACTATTATACCACGGACAAGAGCTATTCAAAACGCGAACAGTGCGAAGAGGAACATGGACATCAAATAATTGAGACATAGTTTTATTTAAAAGGTCAAGTTTGGCATCTACCGACTCAACAAACCAACATGCATCCCAGTCAACATTTAACAGATCATCAGTCAGATCATTAACATTTACAGACTTAAAATCACGATACATAGAAGTAACACTATCAGCAGGACAATTAAACGTTAAACGGATTAGAAATAAAAAATCCACATACAACGCTATGCGGCAAGCTTAAAAATTTATATATAACGACAAGACCTTCAAGAAAATGCTTTCGCGAGTTGCTCAAAATCTTGAACTCTGAAGGTTTAAACGTGCCACTGTCTGAACTGAACCTAGTGGGGAAAAGAGAGTGTTTAGTGATACAAAACGTAGCTTCTGGCAGATATTGTCATTTGGGAATCAACAATCCACTACAAAAGATTTCTTCTGTTTTAGAGCATTACGATGAGCTTTTCCTAGATATCAATATTGATGGAATCCCACCTTTTAAAAGTTCGCGAGCTCAACTTTGGCCCATTTTGTTCAAGCTGGTTAATGTAAAAGAAGACATCGATCCTTTTCCAGTAGGGATTTTTTTAGGAAACAGTAAACCAAGTTGTTTAGTAGCGTTTTGTGCAGATTTTGTGGCTGAATGGAAAAGCTTAGAAAACAACTTTTTCATAAACGAGAAACCCAAAAAAATACATCTTCGTTGTTTAGTCTTTGACACGCCAGCTAAAGCATTTTTTTGGGCGTCCCAGGTCACACGTTTAGACACGGGTGTACAAAATGTACGCAAAAAGGAAAACAGCTAAACAAAGTTCTCTCTTATAGCAATTTTTCTGGCGATTTAATTACGGATGAAGGTTTTTCTACGAGAAAATATCCTGAGCATCACCAAAACAAAGTTCTCACTTATAGCAATTTTTATGGCGATTTAATTACGGATGAAGATTTTTCTACGAGAAAATATCCTAAGCATCACCAAAAAGAATTTTTGTCGCTGCAAACACCTTTGGAAACATTGGGGTTCAATATGGTTTCGCAAGTTCCTTTAGATACTATGCATTTTAATGACCTCGGTGTTATGCGTAAAATGTTAATTCGTCTAGTAAACAATAAAATCACTATAAAAATTTCAAGGGAAAAGCTAAGCCAGATTTCTGAGAATTTGCTGGGACTTCAACGATTTATTCCATCTGAATTTGTTAGGAAGCCAAGATCTCTAGACAATATCTTCCATTGGAAGGCAACTGAGTTTCGTCAGTTTTTGGCATATACTGACCCTGCCGTATTGAAAGATCTTGTAGACGAAGACTTTTATTACGAATTTATGTTGTTGCATTGCGCATACAGGTTTATAAACTGCCCTCGACAAATCAATGCCAATCTGCAACAAGCCCACGATCTGCTGCAGCTATTTTTGTCGAATTTCCCAATTGTTTTTGGAAACAACAGTATAACTTTTAATGTACACAGCCTTATTCATTTGGTTACAAGCGTCGAGAGGTGTGGTGTTGCATCGAATTTTTCAGCTTATAGCTTTGAAAATAAATTACAAATGTTAAAAAAATCACGTTAAAAAGCATACCAAGATTTTGGAACAAATCGTTTTTAATGAGAAGGAACAACAAATAATAAGAGTGGAAAATGATACATTCAAGTGATCCGGTGGGACTATAGTGAGTTTTTAATTTAATAAAGCTCGTTACTCGATCAATGACCCAAACAGCTTCTGTTCCATGAAACCTAATGTACCCATTAAAATCTGAAATTTGAGCTTTGTTTCATTATGAGCTTTAGCTTTTTAAACTTTTAGTGAACATTGAACAAACAAAGGAAAAATAGTCAAAACTGGTTAAAATGTTGAGGTCGTATTATTTTGACTTGCACTTTGCTCTTCATAATTTAATAATAGTACTAATTTTTTTATTCTTCTCTACATACTTGTCAGATACGTGCAGAAGATGCGAAAAACTTTATGAAAAATTTGACATACTCTATGAAAAGCTATGTGCAATAGAAGGTAAAAATAAAAATTTAGAAATTTTATTCCTCTTCAATTATTATTATTAATACATTCTTTTAATTTACAGATAGATCAAAAGAGCAATCGGAAAAATTTTGCG
>NW_023458698.1:26714-30392 GCF_013731165.1 Rhagoletis pomonella
TGTATTTCCTCGTTTATATGCTTTTATATTTCTTCACTGTTCAGTTTATATTAAGTCTATTATTTAAAATAAAAATGTGAAATTCGTTTAGCTATTTTTATTGCATACTTTGAATTTTCAATAATTCTTAAGAACCTTCTATTAAACGGCTCAAAACAACACGTATTGCCTGTTTTAATATTTCTCTTATAAAAGTTAGATAAAACCAAAGTCAAAATACGTTTGAGACGTATTAAATAATATAAATAAACATTTATTGGAAACAAATATAAATTTTTTTTTAAATAAAATATTATAGCAGCCAAAGAAGTTGGACTACTATTGTAATCCACGCGACTAACCGCGTGAGTAGAACCCATGCGCGGGTTAATAATAATAATTGTAGAGGAATAAAATTTCTAAATTTTTATTTTTACCTTCTATTGCACATAGCTTTTCATAGAGTATGTCAAATTTTTCATAAAGTTTTGAGAAGTATGTAGAGGAGAATAAAAACATTAGTACTATTATTGAATTATGAACAGCAAAGTGCAAGTCAAAATAATACGAACTTAACATTTTAACCAGTTTTGACTATTTTTCCTTTGTTTGTTCAATGTTCACTAAAGGTTTAAAAAGCTATAGCTCCTTATGGAACAAAGTTCAAATTTCAAATGTGTAATGAGCTTAGAATTAAGAAAATATGAATGACAAACAAAAAAATATAACAATGTACCACATACCTTTAGATGAGTGTTTATGAAGTTTTTTCGGCTTTGGTGACAGTGACATCGTAACACCTACAACTATTTGCAGCTGTGAAGAATATGGAAGGTAGAAAATTTTATATTCCAGGTCTTCAAGAGGGAATATTTCTGTTTGTTCTAGTTTCAAATTTGAAACATATATTCCCAAAGTACAGGATTCTAAAGGTTCCGTAAAAAAGCTTCGATAGGACTCAATTTTTCTGCCTTCAATAAATTTCTTTTCACTGTCAATAAATCTAGCAATTTTAATGGGTACATTAGGTTTCATGGAACAGAAGCTGTTTGGGTCATTAATCGAGTAACGAGCTTTATTAAAATAAAAACTCACTATAGTCCCACCGGAGTACTTGAATGTATCATTTTCCACTCTTACTATTTGTTGTTCCTTATCATTAAAAACTATTTGTTCCAAAATCTTGGTAGGCTTTTTTAACATTTGTAATTTATTTTCAAAGCTATAAGCTGAAAAATTCGGTGCAACACCATACCTCTTGACGCTTGTAACCAAATGAATAAGGCTGTGTACATTAAAAGTTGTACTCCAAAAACAATTGGGAAATTCGACACAACTAGCTGCAGCAGAACGTGGGCTTGTTGCAGATTGGCATTGATTTGTCGAGGGCAGTTTATAAGCCTGTATGCGCAATGCAACAACATAAATTCATAATAAAAGTCTTCGTCTACAAGATCTTTCAATACGGCAGGGCCAGTATATGCCAAAAACTGACGAAACTGAGTTGCCTTCCAATGGAAGATATCTTCTAGAGATCTTGACTTCCTAACAAATTCAGATGGAATAAATCGTTGAAGTCCCAGCAAATTCTCGGAAATCTGGCTTAGCTTTTCCCTTGAAATTTTTATAGTGATTTTATTGTTTACTAGACGAATTAACATTTTACGCATAACACCGAGGTCATTAAAATGCATAGTATCTAAAGGAACTTGCGAAACCATATTGAACCCCAGTGTTTCCAAAGGTGTTTGCAGCGATAAAAATTTTTTTGGTGATGCTCAAGATATTTTCTCGTAGAAAAATTTTCATCCGTAATTAAATCGCCAGAAAAATTGCTATAAGTGAGAACTTTGTTTAGCTGTTTTCCTTTTTGCGTACATTTTGTACACCCGTGTCTAGACGTGTGCCTGGGACGCCCAAAAAAAAATGCTTTAGCTGGCGTGTCACAGACTGAACAACGAAGATGTGTCTTTTAGGGTTTCTCGTTTATGGAAAAGTAGTTTTCTAAGCTTTTCCATTCAGCCACTAAATCTGCACAAAACGCTACTAAACAACTTGGTTTACTGTTTCCTAAAAAAATTCCTACTGGAATGTCTTCTTTTACATTAACCAGCTTGAACAAAATGGGCCAAAGTTGAGCTCGCGAACTTTTAAAAAGTGGAATTCCATCAATATTGATATCTAGAAACAGCTCATCGTAATGCTCTAAAACAGAAGAAATCTTTTGTAGTTGATTGTTGATTCTCAAATAACAATATCTGCCAGCCTCTACGTTTTGTATTACTAAACACTATCTTTTCCCACTAGGTGCAGTTCAGACAGTGGCGTGCTTAAACCTTTAGAGTTCAAGATTTTAAGCAACTCGCGCCAGCATTTTCTTGAAGGTCTTGTCGTTACATAACAATTTTTAAGCTTGTCGCATAGCGTTTTATGTGGGTTTTTTATTTCTAATCCGTCTTCCAAACAGTCATCCACTTCAATTTCATTTCTTATATTTATTTGTAATTCACTTTCTTGCTGTGCATGCAAATTAACTGAGCTCGCTAAATTTTTGTATCTCAAAGCTTCTTTGTGCACTTTTCTTTTAAAATTTCTTTTACTCACTTAATCCGAGTTTTATAAGGTTTTTTGTTTTCAAATACGATTTCTTACCGTTTTTTAATAAAATTAATCACTATTTTTCACTTTTCGCATTGAATTGACGCATTCGAATTGCAAGCCTTTTTTGTTAAACCTTTTTCGTTAGCTTTTTTAAAAAAATTCATTTTTGTAAATCAAAATTCCTATTTTGGTGCAAAGTTCGCGAAAGTGCAATAGATTTGAAAATATTTTAATAAAAAATTATGTTTTTTATTCAGAATTTTCATAATCATTTCGAGTATGATGGTTTAAGGTCTATAGGCTATAAATAATCATACTCGAAAAAATTGTGAAAATTTTTAATAATTTTGTATGAAATTTTTTAAATTTGTTGAATTTTCCACAGTTTTGAATGAGTATATAAAAATTTGCAGAATTTAATGAAAAAATATAAAAAGGTTAAAAAATACTTAAATATTTGTGTGCATAAGTCAACTGTTTTTGTATTCAATTTAGTGCCATTGAATGTTTAATTTTTAGATTTTCGGAAAGTTTTTTTCATTTCCTTGTGCATTGCCATCCTAAGCGTTTCTTCCGGGTTGTACTCCGATGCTGATATGGCTTCTATAAAGGTAAAGAAAAGTTTTTATGTATGTACATACATATATAAATATAAATCAGGCTAAGAAATGTAATTACCAAGTAAATATAAGTAGGCATTTCTTAAATCCTTTAGTTACCGCTTTCCATGTGTGCCATCAAGATTGTATTCCATAACAGCACTGTTTGCAAAAACTTGATGCAAGTTTTTTCTAACGTTTGTAGCAATAAGGGTCTTCATATGGCGTACCTAAAGAAGAAACAACGACAAATACTTTATATTTGAAGAGGTGTTGTTTAAAGGAAAAAACCTCGTACATACTTACATATATTTGTGGCTGTGCACCCAATAAGTCATTTAGTTCTTTTAGGGCTCCTATCGATTTAATCGGAAATATATCTGCTATTAAATGCATTGGTCTATTTTGTTGTGATAAATCCATAAGTAAAACTTTATGCTCTGTTAATATGTCGCAAAATTTTTCCGATTGCTCTTTTGATCTATCTGTAAATTAAAAG
>NW_023458698.1:30492-36632 GCF_013731165.1 Rhagoletis pomonella
ATGTCAAATTTTTCATAAAGTTTTTCGCATCTTCTGCACGTATCTGAGAAGTATGTAGAGAAGAATAAAAAAATTAGTACTATTATTGAATTATGAACAGCAAAGTGCAAGTCAAAATAATACGACCTCAACATTTTAACCAGTTTTGACTATTTTTCCTTTGTTTGTTCAATGTTCACTAAAGGTTTAAAAAGCTATAGCTCATTATGAAACAAAGTTCAAATTTCAAGTGTGTAATGAGCTTAGAATTAAGAAAATATGAATGAACGTTAAACAAACAAAAAAAATATAACAATGTACCACATACCTTTAGATGAGTGTTTATGAAGTTTTTTCGGCTTTGGTGACAGTGACATCGCAACACCTCCAACTATTTACAGCTGTGGAGAATAGGTAACAGAAGAAATTCTGATTTATATGGAAAGTAGAAAAATTTATATTCCAGGTCTTCAAGAGGGAATATTTCTGTTTGTTCTAGTTTCAGATTTGAAACATAAATTCCCAAAGTACAGGATTCTAAAGGTTCCTTAAAAAAGCTTCAATAGGACTCAATTTTTCTGCCTTCAATAAATTTCTTTTCTATAGTCCCACCGGAGTACTTGAATGTATCATTTTCCGCTCTTATTATTTGTTGTTCCTTCTCATTAAAAACGATTTGTTCCAAAATCTTGGTAGGCTTTTTAACGTGTTTTTTTAACATTTGTAATTTATTTTCAAAGCTATAAGCTGAAAAATTCGATGCAACACCATACATCTCGACGCTTGTAACCAAATGAATAAGGCTGTGTACATTAAAAGTTATACTGTTGTTTCCAAAAACAATTCGGAAATTCGACACAAATAGCTGCAGCAGGTCGTGGGCTTGTTGCAGATTGGCATTGATTTGTCGAGGGCAGTTTATAAGCCTGTATGCGCAATGCAACAACATAAATTAATAATAAAAGTCTTCGTCTACAAGATATTTCAATACGGAAGGGCCAGTATATGCCAAAAACTGACGAAATTCAGTTGCCTTCCAATGGAAGATATCTTCTAGAGATCTTGGCTTCCTAACAATTTCAGATGGAATAAATCGTTGAAGTCCCAGCAAATTTTCGGAAATATGGCTTAGCTTTTCCCTTGAAATTTTTATAGTGATTTTATTGTTTACTAGACGAATTAACATTTTACGCATAACACCGAGGTCAATCAAATGCATAGTATCTAAAGGAACTTGCGAAACCATATTGAACCCCAATGTTTCCAAAGGTGTTTGCAGCGATAAAAGTTATTTTTGGTGATGCTCAGGATATTTTCTCGTAGACAAATCTTCATCCGTAATTAAATCGCCAGAAAAATTGCTATAAGTGAGAACTTTGTTTAGTTGTTTTCCTTTTTGCGTACATTTGGGTGTACCCGTGTCTAGACAGGTGACCTGGGACGCCCAAAAAAATGCTTTAGCTGGCGTGTCACAGTCTAAACAACAAAGATGTATTTTTTGGGTTTCTCGTTTATGAAAAAGTTGTTTTCTAAGCTTTTCCGTTCAGCCACTAAATCTGCACAAAACGCTACTAAACAACTTGGTTTACTGTTTCCTAAAAAAATTCCTACTGGAAAAGAATCGATGTCTTCTTTTACATTAACCAGCTTGAACAAAATGGGCCAAAGTTGAGCTCGCGAACTTTTAAAAAGTGGGATTCCATCAATTTTGATATCTAGGAACAGCTCATCGTAATGCTCTAAAACAGAAGAAATCTTTTGTAGTTGATTGTTGATTCCCAAATGACAATATCTGCCAGAAGCTACGTTTTGTATCACTAAACACTCTCTTTTCCCCACTAGGTACAGTTCAGACAGTGGCACGTTTAAACCTTCAGAGTTCAAGATTTTGAGCAACTCGCGCAAGCATTTTCTTGAAGGTCTTGTCGTTATATATCAATTTTTAAGCTTGTCGCATAGCGTTTTATGTGGATTATTTATTTCTAATCCGTCTTCCAAACAGTCATCCACTTCAATTTCATTTCTTATATTTATTTGTAATTCACTTTCTTGCTGTGCATGCAAATTAACTGAGCTCACTAGATTTTTGTATCTCAAAGCTTCTTTGTGCACTTTTCTTTTAACATTTCTTTTACTCATTTTATATTATCCACTTAATCCGAGTTTTATAAAGCTTTTTGTTTTCAAATACGATTTCTTACCGTTTTTAATAAAATTAATCACTATTTTTTCACTTTTCGCATTGAATTGACGCATTCGAATTGCAATCCTTTTTGTTAAACCTTTTTCGTTAGATTTAAAAAAAAAAAATCATTTTTGTAAATCAAAATTCCAAACTTGGTGCAAAGTTCGCGAAAGTGCAATACATTTGAAAATATTTTTCTACAAGATTATGATTTTATTCAGTCTATACGCTATAAATAATCATACTCGAAAAAATCGTGAAAATTTTTAATAATTTTTTATGAAATTTTTTGAATTTGTTGAATTTTGCACAGTTTTGAATGAGTATATAAAAATTTCCAGAATTTAATGAAAAAATATAAAAAGGTTAAAAAATACTTAAATATTTGTGTACATAAGTCAACTGTTGTTGTATTCAATTTAGTCTGTCCCATTGGATGTTTAATTTTTAGATTTACGGAGTTTTTTTCTTGTGCATTGCCATCCTAAGCTTTTCTTCCGGGTTGTACTCCGATGCTGATATGGCTTCTATAAAGGTAAAGAAAAGTTTTTATATATATACATACATAAATATAAATCAGGCTAAGAAATGTAATAACCAAGTAAATATAAGTAGACATTTCTTAAATCCTTTAGTCGCCGCTTTCCATGTGTGCCGTCAAGATTGTATTCCATAACAACATTGTTTGCAAAAACTTGATGCAAATTTTTTCTAACGTTTGTAGCAATAAGGGTCTTCATGTGGCGTACCTAAAGAAGAAACAACGACAAATACTTTATATTTGAAGAGTTGTTGTTTAAAGGAAAAAACCTCGTACATACTTACATATATTTGTGGCTGTGCACCCAATAAGTCATTTAGTTGTTTTAGGGCTCCTATCGATTTAGTCGGAAATATAAGACAGTATTTAAAAAAATAGTGAAATTTTGGAAAAAAATGTATCTTTTAATAGAGCTAATTACGTATTTTTTTTAAGAAAAACATAAATTTTTATAAAAAAATTGCTACAATTTGGTTTTTTTAGTTTTATCGAAATATGTGTAAATTATATATATAGATGTACATATCAAATTAAAGGTATTTCAATTCCATTTCCAACCGTGTCCCCGTTTTGAAAATTGTTGAAATATAAGCTTTTGAAAATAGTAAAAATTCTACTTTTACCACCCCCAAGCACCGCCCCTATTAATTTGCACCAAACATTTTTTATACCATTAGAATCAAGGGTAGAAGGCGAACTATGTCCACTTTTTCTTCTTTTTTTCTAGCTAAACGGGCCCTATTTTTCACTTATACCCAAACAAAAAAGCATTAAATAATACACAAGTGACTACGTTAGAAACCATTTAGCTACATGGCATTTTTTAAATGGTACAAATCATTTCAGTGTCTATTCGAAATCCGGAGTATTATAAGGAGACTAGAATTTAAGTTATTTGTTTAATTTATCACATTGCGTTTTTAGGTATTTTTAATGTAAAGGAAATCGTCAGAAAAGAATTTAAAACCTAAACTCAAAGTAGATGTAAATGAACCATAGCCCTAAATACATATTATTTCGGAAAAACATTCAGACAACATTGTATATAAAAATCAGTGAAGGGATCCAATAAAGTAAAATGTTTTTTTTTAATAATAAAACAGTAGAATCAACGTTTTCCTGAGTTTCGCCCGAAAAAAAATTCACCCTAAAATTCATCATCCGCCCATAGTAAATACACGGAAACAAAAAGTGAAAAGTGAACCGGTTCGGGGAATATGAAACTCATGGTAAGGCTGAATTAGTTTTTAAGTTAAGCGGAGTCAATGAGTAAATTCCAAAAATTTTTCGAAATGCGGAGTAAATCTACTCTGATCTGAGCAGTGTCCGAACGCTGGCCGCAACAGCATGAAAAGGGCTGCAATGTTTCACGAGTAAAGCAATTACTTTTGAGGGAAAACAAATATAAGTTTGACTTGTAAAGAATTACAATAACTGTGCTAAATTCTGTTGTACAAATTTTAGTTAAATAACTTAACAAATATTCAACCCTTAATAATTATGAAAAGAAAGCGATAAAGCAAAGTTAATTTAAAATTAGTTGAACAATTCAAGTGCATGGCAACAATAGACACAGTGAGGGACATTAATGGTTAGTGTTGCCAGTTCATTAGAAACTCCGAAGCTGCATATCTCATATATTTTTAAAGGATAAATGAAATTTGATACTGTATGTAAGTAATATAAAAGCAATTCAACTACTGTGAATGAAAATGTTCAAATATTGGTGAAAAAAATTTCCATAAAGAAATTTATAAAAAATTTGTTTTTGCCATTCTATTTTCAATAAGCATATTTGACACATTTATTCTTTTTTATTTTCAAAGTCATTTAGCCTTATCATGAGTTTCCCCGGTTCACTTTTAACTTTTTTGTTTTCGTGTACTTTCTATGGGGGAAGAAAAATTTTCGGGTGAATTTTTTTCGGGCGAAACTAAGAATAAGGCTGATTGTTAATTGTGCTATGCGGAAATTCATTTCAAAACATAATCAATTTAGTGCATATTTACATACATTCTCCTTTTAGCTGTTTATTTTAATTATTTTTCCAGAGTTTTGAAACTTCTCTGGCAACACTAGTTAAATGTGTTTTGCTGAAAATTTGTTCCCTAATAGTAAAACTGTATGAGTCTTTTTTCGTCTAACTCTAGGCCGGTTCCTTGGGGACTGATCGAAGGCTGATATTTTCGATGTAAACAAATGTCCAATTCTAACTGGTCAAATTTTAACCGGTGAAGGACTGGTCCTTTTCGGAAAATTGGCCGCCTTGTTGGTGCAGGGCATATTCGCACGCACACAGTGATATCAATTGCATGTACTATAAAAATGGTCTGCCGAAGCTGCCCACCTATGCTATAAAGGCAACTAATTGCATGACATATATGCATCAAAAATTTACTTATAGTGTGAAACAAATTTACGAACTACTCTTTTACAGGTTTGTGGCAGGACGACTTGGGTGGCCAAAACTCTTAATTTTGTAGTTTCGCCCTTCTATGGAATATTCACAGGAAACCTACAGCATCCACCGGAACTTTTGAGAAAGGAATTGTCCGATGTAGAAGAGGGCGATTAGAGCCAAGCCCACAGAGGAACTACAGAGCGACAACTTCCACTCCACCAGGGATACCAACTAATTTTATCTTTCTCCCCGTTGACCACCACGAAATTCCCTGATTTTCGATGAAACTCCCAGCACTGGCGTATTTCCATTAAAAAAACTAAAATTTTTTAATTCAATTCTACATACAATTTTTAAATTTTAAATTTTTATACCCGAGCGCACTTGTGCACAAGGGTATATTAATTTTGTTCACATAACGGTTGTTTGTAACAGCCAAAACGAATCGAGATAGATATAGACAAATGTATACATAAATGATCAGGATGAAAAAAGAAATCGATTAAGCCATGTCTGTCTGTCCGTCCGTCTGTCCGTCTGTCCGTCTGTCCGTCTGTCCGTCTGTCCGTCTGTCCGTGTACACCATAACTCGAGCAAAAATTGAGATATCTTAACGAAATTTGGTATGTAGGTTTCCCTTAATCCAAGGTAGGTTGGTATTGAAAATGGGCGAAATCGGACTTTAACCACGCCCACTTCCCATATAACGGTAATTTCCAGAAATACGAAAACTGCGATATTTTAGTAACTACTAAAGATAATTCACTCAAATTTGATATTTGTAATAAGTTTTAGACGAAAAATAAGAATATTATAAATTTTTGGAAAATGGGCGTAGCCACGCCCACTTATGGTTATATGTGTATATCTTGGTAACCGCTGCACCAATTTCTTCCAAACCTGGCACAGTTGTTGGCCTTCGCACAACATACTAAATGGCCGAAAATTTTTAAAATCGCTCAATAACCACGCCTACTTCCCATATAACGGTAATTTTCAGAAATACGAAAACTGCGATATTTTAGTAACTACTG
>NW_023458698.1:36732-45478 GCF_013731165.1 Rhagoletis pomonella
ATAAATCAGTAAATATTGAAGCTAATTTATTCAAAATTGATACTTGCAACAATTCTTTACCAAGAAATACGTTTATGGTAAAATTTTGGAAAATGGGCATGGCACCGCCCACTTATGATCACATATATGTATATCGGTAACCGTTCTACCAATTTGTACCAAACTCGGTGTGGTTATTGTGCTTGCCACATAAAAGCAAAACGTTGAAAATTATAGAAATCGGAATAAAATAACGGCCGCTTCTCATATAACGGTAAATTTCAGAAATGCTTGAAACTTCAATATTTCGAAATTGAAGGACGCTAATTTACTCAAAATTGATACACCCCGGCTTACCATCTAGCGGAAGGTTTCGGAAAGGTGAAAAAACATATTTAATACTTGCGCCGGGTATTTAAAGTTCGGCTCCGCCCGAACTTAGACTTTCTTACTTGTTTTCACTAGGTTAAGTTAGAGTGTCTCCCGCTCGCAGAGCGCGGAGCACACGTGGGCTGGAAAAGCTCGTTGTGATCAGGGTTGCCACTGACGAAAAAAATATTTACCATCCACTTGGAAAAAATCTACCGAATCTGGAAAATATCTACCAATAATCTTTTTTTACATGGCATTAATGGCATCTTCGCGGTTTTCTTAAACCAAAAGCGAAAGTGATGAAACTAAAGGCAACAACGAAACTTCATCATTGAAAAACTTGAATTGGAGTTATTATAAGCTAATACAGTCACTCAAAAAGCGCTTGGTATTTTTTTAAATATTTTAAGTATACATTTTTTTGCTCTTTTTTTATAAGAAATTTTTTTGCGTTTTAACCAAACGCATAAAAATCAAGGACGTTTACAACATCAATCAAAAATATTTCGTCCAAATTTGGAACTTTTTACTCTGAATTTTTAGAACCATTTTCGGTGTGCAGTTTTCTAGCTCATGGAATTGTAGTATAACCAACAATGTGCAGCTAAAAACTCCATTTGATTCAAAAAATATATTTGTCTTTTGCGTGTTAATTTTCACTTGACATTTATAAAAACTGGCGGTGATTTTATAATTTTTTTTTGTATATCGTGTAAATACAAGCCTGTCCATTTTTTCTTTTTTTTTAAAGAAACATTTGGAATGTTCAAATGTTCAAAAGCTCCTCAAGATTTCAGTAAAATGAGTTTTTAATGGAGCACGATTTGTTCGCGTTTTATCGATATACATACTGACATATGTATTGTTGTATGTATGTATGTATGTATGTATGTATGTATGTATGTATGTATGTATATATATAAAAAGTGTGCATTAAACATTCGAAAATTAATGCAATAAAGAAGACTACACTTTTGGAAATGAAATCATAATACAAAGATAACTACGTAAAATAAAGTGGGAACAAAATTTTATTCGTTTTTCAAATAAAATACTTTAACAAAATGTACCAAAATGAGGAAAAATTTACCTTTTTACCAACGCAAATTTTTTCTACCAATTTTGGTAATAATTTACCAAAGTGGCAACTCTGGTTGTGATACCTCTGGCCGAAGCCATTTGCTTCTTTCCCTCCCTTAGTAATTGAACCACCATGTGCGTTTTATGTAGCAAAAAAAGTCGAGGACGTTCGCCGAGTTCAAAATTTTCAACTTTTTACTCGAAATTATTAGAAGCCTTATCGACATATCCGTCATGTTGGATTTCGGTAACCTGCCACGTGATATTTTAAAGAGTCTGTAGTAGCTACAATTTTAGTTAAAAACAGTCCAACGTGATTGCTTTTTTTGGATTCTTACAAGCATTTTAATCTGTAATCTTGATGTTTTTCGGGTTTCTGGCCGCCATAAGGGTAGGAGTGGCCCTGCTGACGTGGAATGGGCCATATATGTATATGAATATAAGTCAAATTTAAAACAGAAACCTGAAGCAAATAGTTGATTTAAAACTTCGAACTATGTAGTTCGTTCTTTCAATTCAATTAACTAGTGCATTGATCTAACTAGCTCGTGAACTTCCCAACTCTACTGACAAGGTGAATTAAATTCGCCCTGATTGCTGAAATTAATGTATTTATAGTGTTGCTACTGCGAAATTGGAGAGTTGCAATTGTGACTAAAAAGTAAAATAAAATGAAAGTATTCTGCACTCTAAAAGCCGTGACAGACGGTAAAGATTATGCATATAATCTGGCACACATATGCCAGACGGCAGTAATACGGATAAACGAGCCGCAAGGTCGTGGGTTCGAGTCCCACGGCCAGTATAATTTTCATTTTTTTCGTTTTCATTCGTTTTTTTATAAGTTCTATATTTTTTAAGTTAAGTTAGTTGTTGTTGACTATTTAATAAACTCTAGAAATTTAAATTAACGAATAGTTAAATAAAAAATGTGATATAAAATAAAGCAAATGAAAATAAAGTAAACTAAAACTAAGCATATAAATCAAATAAAATAAAAAATATAAAATAAATAATAAAAACAAAAAAATTTTTCGCAATCGCTCCAACCAAGGATCGAACCTGGCAGCTGCAGGCTTGTAGCACGCAACTCTCACCACTCGGCTACCGCGGAAGCGAAACTCGCCCGCTTTGTTTGCTTAGGTTGCAAACAGAGTGGAAGCGAAGCTGAAGACGAAGCCGAAGACGAAAAACAGTGCAGTAGTAAACATATGAAAGTGATCACAGGGCAAGCGAAGACGAAGATGAAGACGTTGCGTAAGCGGTCAGCTTGAAACAGTGCAGTACTGTTTTCAAAGACGACTCGCTTGCTGTGATGAGTTGTTTACAATTTATTTAACTGTTTGCAATTGTGAAAATACGCGTTTTTCAAGAAATTGGCTAAATTTTTGGCAAAATGTAATCAAACGTATTAATTGGCATTCTTGTATATTCGAAAAATGTCTGTCCTTCTTGCCGTAACACATAGTACAAGTGGCGAAATTCTCCAAAAGTTGTCCTATACAAATTATTTCATGAATTGCTGTTTTTTCTTTGTTTTCTTTTGATTTTATCTAAAATAAAGGGTTTTATTTAGAAACAAATCTTCATATCATTCATCTTCCACTATGTACACTCGCCAGCTTGCCCGCAACGCAAGCAATTCGTCTTCGGCTTCGCTTCCACTCTGTTTGCAACCTTACTTGTACCAAAGGCAAAAGTTGGCCGTTTTTACCAGTGTTGTAATCGAAAATTCCCCGAATCCGAGTTAATTCCCAAACATTTCGTGCATTTGTTCGGCTGCTTATGCGCATTTTAAAGAGGAAAATGCATGAATCAAAGCAAATAAAGGCTGTTTATACAACTAATCGAGCCCGCTTGTCAACCGTATAAGTTCTTTAATGATCTAAAATTAAATAATCAAAATTCCTCGCAAAAGCAGCTAAATCCCCGATTCCCCGCAAATCGGGGAATTCCCCGCAAGTTGGCATCGCTGCGCTCCAACTTCGCATGTAAATTGTTAAGCTGAGATCACACGATTTGTACATTTGGCTAAAAATTTGTCAAATTCATAGACAAATCACGCTAAATTACATTTGTCATTTATCAGAAAAGCCAAATATTTGCCTTCTTATGGCAAATGAAAAACAACCTTGGTGGCCAAATCATGTGAACGCAATACTGCTACATAAGCCAAATAAAAATTACGCAAATGACCAAATATCTGATTTGCCACTTGATGACAAATGCCAGTGACAAATATACAAATATTGCCATTTCGTGCTTGTGAACCTTTGTATTTTCCAATTTTGGAAAAATTTTAATATTTAATAAAATATTCGTATCCGAAAACTACCGAAAAATATCACGTTATTTGAAAACAATAATTTTAAAGCATTTGCTCAAATTGAACATTTGAAAACATGTACATATACGTATTCGACAGTAACTGAGTGTGCAGAGAAGCGTGCAACTATTGTAAGCTTTCATGAGGTCCCAGGTTCTTATGCCGACAGACGAACATATTAAAAAGTATTTATAAAAGTATAATTAATTTCTGAGTATAATTAACTATGAAAAAGCATATGTGAGGTTCAGAATTAAAAATTTCAGAAAACTAACCGGAAAATTATTCGTTGCACAACCCTTCGTGGCACTTTTCTATTCACCTTTCTTTCAGTTTTCGGATCCCTTTCCGCAGTTTTTGCTGGCTATACACATATACATATATGCATATCGCCGTATAAAGTACAAAACCGCGTATCGTCAAAATCGCGTAACTGACCATTGCTGCCAAAAATTGGATTTGCTTACAGAAGCTGTTATCCATTCGTCCTGAAATATACTATCCAGAAATGCGATTGCTTTATAAAAAAGAGAACCGTTTTGAAATATGAGTGTTTTTACTATCTAGATAACAATTTATGCACCCTCACATAGGCGGCTTTGCATTTTGTTGATACGCGGTTTTGTACTTTAAACGACGATATCTATATATTAATACGCTAACATAAATTTTGTCTCCGTTCGTTTGGAGATTCTACCGAACCGATTTCAACACCAAGAACACCGTTGGAAAGGCATTTTTCCGTAGATGAGTTTTTATTGTTTCACAATTGGTTTAAAATTACGGCCAAAACCGTCGTTTAAACATTTTCGTGTTTGTGTATAGATGTTGCTGCAACCTGTTCAATTTGCCATGCTTCGCATGTTGTTTCACTTCACATTTGAAATTAAGCTTTGAAATAAAGATAAATATGAAGATGAAGAAATAAATGATAAGGATGAAGTCAAAAAAAAAGAAGGCAAAAGTGAAGATAAAGACGAAAATGGAGACAATGACAGATACATAACAATTAAGGTAACTGAAAGGGTAAGAACATTTCTTGAATTTATGAATTGAAACTTCTTTAGCGGCAGTTAGTTGGTTGGGAGTAAATTGTCAAATTCAAGGGCAATAAAGCACATGGAAATGGTTCTCAGCGGTTTAGCGGTTTGAGAATAAAAACAAAAACAAAGATGCCTAGAGGTACAGGCAAAAACGAAGATCAAAGTAAATTTAAACTTTTTAAGGTAAAGGTGAAGAGGAATATGCAAAAATAAAGATAAATATGAACAAAAAGGATGACAATGAAGATCGATATTGTTATCGATATAAAACTCGACATTTATATCGATATTATAATCGATATTGCTATAGATAAAATATTCGATATTGTTACCGATACTGTTATTGATTAAATAACTGTAATCGATATAATAATCAATATAATATTCGATTTTGTTATCGATACAATAATGGATATTTTTATGGGTATAATAATCGATTAAATAATTGATTTTGTTATCGATTTAGTCAATTATATTGTTAACGGTATGTACAATAATCGATACTGATGATTGTTATATTTATCGATGAATTAATCGATTTTACAATCGTTGTATTTTTCTATATGTTTATGTTCACATGATATGAAGAGACATCACATGATATTACATCACATAATATGATATCACATCACACGATATCACGTGACATGACATTATATGATATGACATCACATGATATGACATCGTATGACATGACATGGCATTACATGGCGTGGCATCACATGATATGACGTCATATGGTATGACATCATATGACATGACATCAGAGGATATGACAACACATGACATGACAACCTATCACATCACATAAAATCGCGTCACATCTTATCACGTCATCGCACCTCATCTCATCTACGTGAATAGAAAAAGAAAAGGATATAAGCAAAGATGTGAAAGATAAAAACAAAGATGAAGACCAAGGTAAAGTTACCCATTTCAAAACCAAAAACACCGTTGGAAAGGTAATTTTCTGTACATGAGGAGAGTTTTTATAGTTTCGAAATTGGTGGAAAATCGTCGTTTAAAAATGTCCATATTTGTGTAGGGTTGTTTTTGCAACCTGTTCAATTTAAGCTGTTTCGCATTTTGTTTTACTTCGTATTTGAAATTAAACTTTGAAATAAAGATAAATATGAAGATGAAGAAACAAGTGATAACGATGAGGACAAAAAAAGGCAAAAGTGAAGATAAAGGCGAAAATTAAGATAAAGGCGAAAATGGAGACAATGAGAAATACATAAGAATTAGGTTAACAGAGTTGAAATTTTCCGATAGGAATCGAAATAAAATCAGCCATAAAGGTTACTGAAATTAGTCGAATCATCGAAGTTTATAATTATCGAAATTTATCCATGCTTATTAAGTTATCGCAACGTATCGAATTATTCAAACTGATCAATGTTTACTGAGTTGTCGAAATTTATAGACACAGAAACTTAGTTGTCCAAATTTACAGATAGTTATCGAGCTATAAAAGTGTGTGGGATTAACGAAATTTGTCAAGCTAAAGAAATGTATCAAGTTATCGATATTTAGTGAATTAGCATTATTTATAGACTTAACGAAATTTATCGAGGTGTCGTAATGCATGGAGTTCTTTCACCTTAGAGAGTTATTGATAATTATTGATCTACTGAAATTGGTTGGTTCAACGAAGCGAAGTTTATGGAATTTTCAAAATATATCGATTCATCCAAATTTCAAGGTTATATAAGCTTATCGATTTATCACTGCTTATCGAATTTAATCGTCTTAACAGAGTGTGACGAGTTACCAAAATGTTTAGATAGTTTTCGAAAAATGTGGAGCTGTCAAGGTAAAAATTGATGAAGGTATCCAAAGAATTTACATTTTTGAGTTATCGAAATTCATCGAGGCCTCGAATTTCACAGTTATCGAAATTGGTCGAGTTAAAGAATTTTGCTGAGTTATCGAATTTTAGTGTTCTTGAAATTCATCGAACTATCGATATGTATCAAATCATTGAAATTCATCGATCCAAAGACCTTCTCAGATAAAATAAAATTTAGTTACGTTTTAGCAGAAGCTTTTCCGGTTAGTTGATTTGTACCGTATAAGTTTTGCTTCGTGTTAAGTTAGAACACCTCACCAAGGCTTCTAAAACTAGAAAAACTGTCAAATTTCGACAGTAACTGGCACTCTAGTACAGATTATTAAAGACGATCTAAATTACACTGTGTGACAAAAAAAAATTATACAGTTTTTTCGAGGTTAACACTTGTTGCAGGTCTACTCAAGCAGTAAAATCTGCATACTCAGAATTTTAAATACACTCTCAAAATCTGGGCTTAAGGTCAAAAACCGCGTTTTTCAAAGGGTGACGCACAGGTATACTTGCTCGTAACTTTATTTCTGTTTACCCGGTGAAAAATACGTATATATGTATGTGATTCAGATAAGACATTTCGCTGCTTACAACAATGTTTAAATTTATAATTTATCTTAAGAAATGGCAAAGGAATCAGTGATCGGACATAGAAAAAATTTGTATGGTGGAATATGGAAAAAAATGCGGTACATTTCAAAAAAATGTGGTAGATCTCAGGTTTAGGATCAAACTTTGTACAAAAATTTAAAAAAAATCTGCAAAGTTTTACCTAAATTGCAAACATTTTAATTAGAATCTAAAATAAAATTAATTTAAGTATAATAAAGTGCAAGATTGAAGTTGATAAAAATTGCTTTGAGTTTTGGCAATTTTTTTCCTTGACAGTTTCGAACATATTTTGAAAGATTTCTGCAACCTTGCGGAGTGCTGCCAGCTTTCCTTTTTATCACATCACGATGTAGCGAACAAATGTGGCTCATTCCAGAAATGCTACTTGGGATTTGCCGATTTTGACAATTCTCAAGTAAAAGCAAACAACGCTTTAGAAATTTGAGATGCACTGAAATTTGCTAATCCTTTCACAAAAATCGTCGGTTTTTATCATTTTCGCTATTAATTCTTTTTATAAATGATATATTTTGCAATTTAACACAATAAAACCACGTTTGATGTCGAAAAATTGAATATTGAGAAAATTTACTCTTTTTCAGTTTCTTTTATCCTCCCATTCTGCTTGTTGTTAGTGTTTAGTGTTGGAAAATTTTTGCTCTTAAAATTAAGAAAATTATGTTGAGCAAAAATAAGACTACTCAAAACGCGAATATGTGGTAGATTTCAGACCTTGTGTGGTAGATGTTGTAGATGCTCAAAAAAGTGGCAGATGTGGCAGTGAGTGGCACTGAAAGGAATCTTACAGAGTATATGCAAACTTTTAATTTTTAACATTTTTTCATTTTAAATTACGACTTGTCCGATTATTTTTTACTAGTATACATTCATAGGCTACCCATCGAATTTTTATTTATTTTTTTATTTCATGGACCTAACCCCTAATTTCCTTCCTTTTATGAGAAATATTATTGCCTATTTTTATAAGTTTTTTAAAAATCATTTGAAGTTCGCGACTTCTCATTTTAGGTCAGAAAATATGATTTTGTAGATTTATCAGTTTGATTGTACTACATATTTTGTAATTGTTGAAATAAGGAATCGTCAAAACTTAAAAAAATAATAAAATATAATTTTTTTTATTTGCTCAATGAAAATCCCGACAATCCAAGTATGACTGTTGAACAAATTCAGGTTAGCAAAAGTTAGGTCGATTCTGAGAGTGAGGGGTGAAAGTAGAGGCTAAATTAGAAGACCCGTATCGCGGCGTTTGTTTATGTTAGTTCGATTTTTTTTTTAAGCAACCTTCGAACTTTGCAGTCAGATGCTGATTTTCAGCATATTGTTTATATGGTTTTTTGGCATTGCATTAGAGAGAGCAATGATGTTGATCCACAGCCGCCTGCTAAACGGCAACTGGCCAAATCATTAATTTAATTTATTTAATTTTTTTACTTAAAACTTTTCATAACTAACATTTCAAAATAT
>NW_023458698.1:45578-48051 GCF_013731165.1 Rhagoletis pomonella
TGAAAATCGGCATTTGACTGCAAAGTTCGAAGGTCGATAAAAAAAAATTCGAACTAACATAAACAAACGCCGCGATACGGGTCTTCTAATTTAGCCTCTATTTTCACCCCTCACTCACAGAATCGACCTAACTTTTGCTAGCCTGAATTTGTTCCATAGTGTTATTATACATCGTTTTAAAGGCCTATAAATCCTCTTCTCACAACATGTTCGATCTTTAAAATTTAATGAAAAATAGTCACTCAAAACTGATAGATATACAAAACCGCGTTTTCTAGCTTAAATTGAAATGAAATGAAAGGTATATTTAACATTTTTGTTTTTTAGTTTTTTGAGGTGCTACCCTCTGAAATTTTTATATATAAGGCGAAAATATTTATCATTTAATATAGACTCAATTGACCCAGATTAACCCATGTCACAAACGTGTTGGAATAATGAACCATGTATCGTGGTTCTGTGCGTTATTATCTACTTACTCGTATATGTAAAAAGTCCTAAATATACATACATATTTTAAAGGAACGAAATCAAACGTATTTTTAACCGACTTCACAAAAAGGCGAAGGCTATCAATTATCAATCCGTCGGAATATTTTTTTTACGTATTTTGCCGGATTACTTTGGACCACGTTAACCGATTTCTAATAATAATAATAGATTGGCGCTTACACATATGTTAGCGTTTGGCCGAGCTTCTCCTCCAACTTGTGGCGTGCGCCTTGATGTCGTCACACAAAACGAAGGGACCTACAGTTTTACGCCGACTCCGAACGGCTATTGTATTTTTATGAGAAGCTGTTTTTCGTGGCAGAAATACACTCGGAGGTTTGCATTGGCTGCCGAGGGACGACCGCTGTTAAGAAAAAACCTTTTTCCATATTTTTTGCGATGTTGCTTTGACCAGGGCTTGAACCCAGGTGCTGATGACTGAAAGCGCGCGCTGCTTACCACTACACCACAGCGGCCGACCGATTTCTATAATTATTTTTTTAAAGGAAAGGTGTTACCCCACAAGTGGTCCAATACTAATTTGGTTTAAATCCGATCATTGGATCATGAAGAAATTAACGATAATCTTACATTTGTATATGAGAATTGAAGTCGGTTTTGTTTTTTGCTTAACAATTAGTTATCCATTTATTTATGAATGATGGGGTGAACAGAAATAATTTTGTTTTGCATCATGCTATGTTTTATACAATAGTAACCGTGCAAAGGCCGCTAATAATTTGGCAAGCCAAAGGCAGCACTGACGCAAAGTGATACTGTCATTATCTCAACTTCGACCCATTTGTGGCACGGGTTAGACTAGATTAATTGAGCCAAAATGGTTAGGGAATTACTTTTTCAATAAAGGTAACCATTTTAAGGGGTAGCACCCGCAAATTTCCGATTTTCAAAAATAAGGGCCACTTTAATGTACATATATAAGAACGAAGCCGTAAGCAGGTTTGTTTTTAATTAGCTATAAATTTTGAAAATCAATTACGGTTTGGCTGAGGCATTCGACATTGACCAATATGTTCTGCACTTTTTCTAGTACTAAAAATTAAGTGAGATATCACATTACGGGATAAATTTTATTCATGGTTTGATGGGTTTTGCATATATATTTATATACTATGGAACAAAATAGCCGGACAAGACGTCATTTAAAATAAAAAAAATTAAAACTTTTCGAATATTCTGTAATATTGCTCCACCATTTCTCAAGACAAATTAACCATTTATATATGGTTGTAAACAACGAAATGTTTTCTCTTAAATGGCTAATGTAAGTATTTTTCATCGGGCAAACAGAAATAAAGTTACGAGAAAGTATAGGCTTCAACCTATGAAAAACGCATTTTTTACCTTCAGCCCAGATTTTGAGGGTGTATTCAAAATTCCGAGTAGCTGTGCAAAAGTATGGTTGACACCGGATCAGCTGTTTAAGTATTTATGACCAAATGGTTAAATCGTGTGAATGAATGTGTACAATATTTGTCACTTTACTGCTGTGCACAAATGTGTGCCAAACCATTTGGATCTTTGGCAGCTAAATCGTCTGATCGCAAAACAAATCATTTGTACATCGCTACCCAAATGCGCAAATGTGGACAAATCTAAATTTGGCATTTTGTGTACAAATGTACAAATCGTGTGGTCCCTGCTTTAGAGAAACTTCCATTCAAAACATACGGAGATTGTCTATGTAAACATCCGGGGAAAACATAAGCGCCGTGAGAATGAGAGCGTCCACTACACGAAAAGTTTAACAGCGGTACTGCTGTTAGCCGCAGCCCAACGTCTACGCTGTCAGCAGCAGCCAACGACGACGCTGTAAGCTGAAACCCAACATCAACGTCAGCATCGCAGCGGCGCAGTCGAGCGGAGTAGCAAATATAAGGTGTGTACTAGAATCCGTCATGATCACGGCTCTTATGATTTCCAAGGGCACTCGAGCTTCCAATCTGACAACGAGTGCCAT
>NW_023458698.1:48151-54051 GCF_013731165.1 Rhagoletis pomonella
CGTTGAAAATTATTGAAATCGGACTAAAATTACGGCCGCTTTTCATTCAACGGTAAATTTCAGAAATGCTTGAAACTGCAATATTTCGAAATTTAAGGACGCCAATTTACTCAAAATTGATATACCCCGGCTTACCATCTAGCGGTAGCTTTCGGAAAGGTAAAAAAACATATATTTAATACTTGCGCCGGGTATTTAATGTTCGGCTCCAACCGAACTTAGACTTTCTTACTTGTTTTCTTTTTAACTATTGGATTTGTTCGAAAACCGGCACTCGAGAGTTTTTGGGTTCGCCGATTACGATTCTGAAGTCAATTTTATTAAATTCAAAATGGCGGATCCAATATGGCGATCAAATAAAAAAAAATTACTAAAATTAAAACGTTGATACTGAACGTGTTATGCATTGTCAAGGGTTGAAACTCGTTTCCAGTGGGTTTCTGGGTTTGCTGATAACGAATCTGTTTTCAGATTTTCACAATTCAAAATGGTGGATCCAAAGTGGCGACCAACTTTAAAAAAAAATATTGGATTTGTTTGAAACTCTTAACCGCCATTTTGAATTTTGGAAATATGACAACAAATTCATAATCAGCAACCCCAGAAACCCCCTGGAAAGTACTTTCAACCCTTGAAAATGCTTAAAACGTTCAGTATCAACGTTTTAATTTTAGTAATTTTTTTTTAATTTGATCGCCATATTGGATCCGCCATTTCGAATTTAAAAAAATTGACTTCAGATTCGTAATCGGCGACCTCAAAAACTCCCGAGTGCCGGTTTTCAAGCAAATCCAATAATTTTTTTTTAAAATTAATCGCCATTTTGGATCCGCCATTTTGAATTGTGAAAAACTGACTTCAGATTCCTAATTAGCAACCCCAAAAAACTCCTGGTAACATGTTCCAACCCATGACAACGCGTAAATCGTTCAGTATCAACGTTTTAATTTTACTAATGTCTTTTCGAGAGAATATTTTCGGAAACTAGTCCCATTCTAACTGTTCAAGACAGGTGTGTAATTAAGGGAATATTCCCCAATAATACCAAAGTAATTATATGTAAAAACCACATTTTGAGCTGCATTTTAACATGTCACAAAAATTAAATAATTAAGAACATCAGCGTTTTTATAAAAGACCGACCAGCGAGACCTCTAAAAAAACGTTTTTTTCAAAATGAAAAATATGTGTCTCTTTTTTCATCACAAATAACAATATTCTGATGTAGCGTTTATGAATTTCCAAAAAGAGTGGTTTTATGAACCACTATAGTGTGCACTCGTATAGAGAGGACAAAATTATCCAGCAGAAAAAATTCTGAGAATTTAGCAAAGACAAATTCTGAGAAATTACAAGAGTCAAAATATCCACAGAAGTACGAGAACGCAAAATTTCGAAACAGCTGATCACTTCCACAGTTGCCACTGGTGGGTCATTTGTCAATTTATTTTCTGCTTGGTACATTTTCCCCGATTTGGCATTTTATACAATTGCATACTTTTGGAATCGAAAAACCTTTTTAAAATAAAATTAATTATATCGGAATGAATGAAATATTTTTCTCAAAAAAATAGAACATCTTCCAAACACCCACCCTTGAACCAAAAAAAAAAAATTAGTAGATATCTACAAATGTACATTTATGTAGATGCTACAAATGCACATTTAAAATTATAAAAGTCTCAACAATCAACCTACCAAAATTGACAACTTCGGCCAACACAATTTTAGCTTGATGCATTTTTATCTATTTTGGTATATTTAAAGGACAATTATGGTACAAACGAAAAATGACACACGGCAACCATAGTCAGCACACACTAAAGTAAACAAACTGGAGATTAATAGTAAACTTATTAAAAATAAACTCAACAAATCTTATGCTTAATACCTTTACTCTCATTTTCGTTGTATATTAGCATTAATAATAAAATTTGCCATAAATAACACTGTGAGACAAATGGTAGGGGTCAGTGATCGGGAAGGGTTCAAACTACCGGGGAAAGTTATATCGGTAAAAAAGAAGTTATACGTGTCCCGGCGTTTCGCTAGGTCACATCTAGGAATCGAGATATATATATAACTATCATATAACGGAAATTGTCACCTTTGGTGGTCTTTTTTTGACATAACTCGAGAACCACTAGTCCGATTTTGCTCAAACAAATTTAAAAAAATTAAAAATTACAATTCCTTTAATCTGTTCATATAACGTTTTTCTATATAATCATATAATCAAATGCTAAGAAAAACCTTTTTCTATATTTTTTTTTGTGATGTTGCTTTGACCAGGGCTTGAGCCCAGGTTCTGACGAGTGGAAGCGCGCACTGCTTACCACTACACCACAGCGGCCATATATGTATAGATAATTAACCGTTTCACATTTTCTACCCAGCATCTCTTTCGCTTTTCGATTTTCCAAGCCAACATTTACCGTGTAATAGACATTTTAATTTCAAATAAGCGCCAGGAGCGACTAATGAGATGGGCGTTGGTTGCATCAAATTATGCTCAACATAAAGTCCACGAGAATAAACACAAAGGCAAATCGAAATAATGGCAACGCTGGGGGAGATTCATGGTGGTAGTAACCATGCCGACCGGAGGCTAAATAATTCTCCTCGCTGTCATTGCCAGGATTACGATAATGAGCACGAAACAAAATAAGCAATACACAAAAATAATAGAATGTAATACTGATGAAAACAAGATTACTATGAACCATGAAAACTTCTCATTTTCCGGCATTTTAGTTTAGCGTGTTGACGGCATCAAGAAATAATACCTCATTATAAAAATTAATGGTAGAAAAAACTTGCATATAGAACCAAATGAACTGGTGGGGGAAGATAAGGCCGTTTTTAGTGTTTTGCGCTTGTACTTTATTTGGACTATTTTTTTAATGGAAAATCGTATACAGTCAATATTCTATATTGCGATACAACTAATAGAATGTTGCCTTTTCGCTCTGCGGGTGCGTTCAGAAATGTATCAAGCCAAAGCCAGTCTCTGTTATTTCTAAACTATAATTGATGGAAATGTCAAATATGCGCAACCACGGTTAAAAGCCGAATTTGAACTTAGTTGTGTAAATAAGACATTTCCATCAATAATAGTTTAGAAATAAAAGATACTGATGCTTTGGCTTGATGCATTTCTGAACGCACCCTGCATTTCATTGCTTTATATGTATTTTGTTCTCTTTATAACGAATTTCCATTATATAGTTTTGCAGCATTAACTTGACAGTTGAATCATTTTCAATCTTCATATTTTGAAAATGACAATTATAAATGATAATTCTTGTTAAGTATTGCTGCGACACTGGAAAAGTGTTGCACTTGTGTATCACTTTTATTCTTTCAAATATTCAAGCAATTAATATCAATAACAGCATTTCTATTAAAATTAGGTCAGATCCCGTATGCAGTCCCAACTTACCAATTTTACCGGATTTTACCAGATGCACTATGGCTCCTCTGCCGCAAAAGCGTTGCAAAACTCAAAAATTGCATGAAAGCGCTCGATAAAGCGAATATATGTACGCATCTAATAGAAAATTTTCCAGGGATTACGAAAATACATATAACTTTCATTAAACAGTAATTAGTAGTTTAGGAGGTAGAGCCGCTCAGAGTTGACAATTTTTCCACATGGAGAGAAATGTGCATTTATTGCTCTTTTTTGTCACATTTAAGATTGTGTTGTCTGTAAATAAAGCGACCAGTTGCTAGTTTTCAGTACTTTAGCGGAAGGTACTTAAATTTAATTTTTTTTAATAGTGAAAGTGCTAATTCATTCATTTATTTCGCTTCAGGCAATAGTACAATAAGATTTAATCTTTTATAGTGCAACAATGATTAAAGTAAAGATAATACTTATCTTATTATTATTTATTTATTAATATTATAAATGTGAAAGTTTGTATGTTTGGATGTTTGGGAAATCATCACGCGGAAACGACTGAACGGATTTGCATGAAATTATGTACACAGATAGCTTATGGGCCAGATTGGTTAATAGGCTGTTCTTTTAAGAGTTGCCACCTGTTAAAAAGTTTAATTTATTTAATATGCGGGAACGACTGAATGGATTTGCATGAAATTTTTTACACAGATAGCTTATGGGCCAGGTTGGTTAATCGGCTATTTTTTTTAAGAGTTGCCACCTGCTAAAAAGTTTAATTTATTTAATATTCGGGAACGACTGAATGGATTTGCATGAAAATTTGCACACAGATAGCTTATGACCTAGATTGAAAAATAGGCTACTTTTCTTAAGAGTTGCCACCTGTTAAAAAAGTTTCGTTACATTAATACGCAGAAACGACTGAATGGATTTGCATTAAATTTTGCAAGAAGATAGCTTATGATCTACAGTGGAAAATAGGCTAATTTTTTGGAAGAGTTGTCACCTGTTAAAAAAGTTTTATTAAATTAATACGCGGAAACGACTAAACGGATTTGCATAAAATTATGCACACAGATTGCCTATGAACTAGGCTACTTTTCTTAAGAGTTGCCATCTGTTAGAAATGTTTAATTTAATTAATACGCGGAAATGAGTGAACTGATTTGCATAAAAGGTTTCACACAGATAGCTTATGAGCTAGGTTGAAAAATAGGCTACTTTTTTTTAACAGTTACCGCCTGCCAAAAAAGTTTAATTAAATTAATACGCGGAAAAGTCTGAACGGATTTGCTTGAAATTTTGCAAGCAGATAGCTTATGACCTACAGTGAAAAATAGGCTATTTTTTTTGGAAGAGTTGCCACCTGTTAAAAAGATTTAATTAAATTAATACGCGGAAACGACTGAACAGATTTGCATGATATTTCGCACAGAGATATCTTATGACCTATGGAAAATAGTCTACTATTTTAAGAGTTATCACGTATTAGTAAAGTTTAATTAAATGTAATGGAGTGCAATGGGGTATAGTCATTGCGCTGGGTATTCTGTTACAGTTGCATGGCTATACTCAATCCCGACTCTTGCATCCTCGTTCGCGCACTCTGGGCAACGTGAGAGATGCGGTAACCAATCCGAGTGGAGCCTTGGGTCACGGCAGAAAGAGAGGGAGCTTCGGTGGGGCCACTCTGACTTATTCGGTTTAAGGGCTCACTGAAGTCTGCAGCGTCTGTTCACCAGTAGGTGCGGCTGCAAGCGGGTGTCTGCTTGGAGCAAGCGGCTCGCTATATAAACGTGTATTTGGTTGCGAAACCACCCCCGTCTACTACAGCTGTCATGTAAAGGAGCGCAAATTCGGAGTTGGATTTGTGGTGGGGGAGAGACGCCGTCGCCAAGTACTGTCGTTCACCCCGGTGGACGAGCGTCTAGCCACAATCCGCATCAAGGCGAGATTCTTCAACATCTCGCTCATCTGCGCCCTTGCCCCGAGAAGGATGGGGCATCCAAGGATCTCTTCTATGAGCGCTTGGAGGGCACGTACGAGCGCTGCCCCGTCATGATATCAAAATCGTGCTTGGCGAATTCAATGCCAGGGTGGGCAAGGAAAGGATCTTTGGAACCACCGTCGGAAAATTCAGCCTCCACGACGAAACGTCCGACAACGGATTGAGCTGATCGATTCCGCCGGGGCCCGAAACATGGTAGTATGCAGTACTAGGTTCAAGCATAAAAAGATTCATCAAGCTACGTGGCTGTCTCCGGATCGAAAAACGAGAAACCAAATCGACCATGTTGTGATAGATGGAATGCATGCTTCCAGTGTTTTGGACGTACGTACACTCCGAGGCCCAGACATCGACTCGGACCACTATCTTGTTGCAGCCAAGATGGGCACCCGCCTCTGTGCAGCAAAAAATGTGCGCCCAAACATGCAAGGAAAGCTTAACGTCGAAAAGCTGCAATCACAACAGACAGCCAGCGCTTTCGTT
>NW_023458698.1:54151-55440 GCF_013731165.1 Rhagoletis pomonella
TAACGTGACCAACTCTCTCAAACCTATGGACGTTGAAATTGGAAGTCCACTGCTTGAGAGAGTTACAACGAAAAGGAAAATAAATTAATATCAAGAAATGTTGAGGGAGGCTTACTTTGGTACATGTGGTTTCCCCACGTGGTAGAAGAACAAATCAGCATATGTATGTATGTACATATCCATGTATATAAAAGTGTATATATTTACATACTATGTAAAACAAACTTCATGGAGTGTGATTTAAATTGGACGTATGTTAACAAGGAAAATCTAATTGGATTTAAATTTTTTTTCTGTTCAGAAATTTAACAGTAGCTACTTCATTATTAGAATCTTAGTTCATTAAAATGCATAATCAATAGGTAAGTATTAAGTTGAGTACTATTACTTGTAGGTTTACATATACATATATATATTTTTTCGCTTTGATTTTTGTTTCTTATTTCTTTTGTCTGTAGATTACCACTTAGGGTTTTATGCTGTTTCCTTAGTGGTTTGCAAGTATGCAAAAAAAAACTTTCTAGTTTTGAATAAAAAAAATTTCTAGGTTTGAATTGGTAAGCAATCAAAAGGCTATTTGGAGGCGCTAATTTAAGAAGCTAACTTCTAGGCATCCTACATTTTTTTTCCGTAAACTTTCTCATCTGGCGATGACCTTTTAAATTCACATATACTTAGCCAGGTGCGTGTTAATTAGTACAAATAGGCTGTACTGAACGTAGACTACGCTGGAAACAGAACTTAAGCGACTCCGATTTTTCTTGAATTTTGCGAAGTGGAGGTGTCAAGTGCCACTTTCCGCCTTAGTTGTATCGTCGAGACAGAGATTTGGGGAATTCCATAGGAAATTTCTTGACATCTGTAGCATGCAGAAGTTGATTTGTTTTTTATTTTTATGCAATATTCTACGAAATCTGCGAAATTATATCACTGTGAGTTCAAGGTAATGCTTACAAATGATTTCTCGCATTTTTGAAAAGCGACATTAAAAGGGATCTTACCGATAAATTAATATAGGTTGCAAAATGCTGCGCTGCTCCGTAACCATACGTTGGAAAATGTATAGTTTAATGACCACTATGTTAATTTAACACTTTATAGACTTTTTAATAAAGTTGACATGTGTACACCATGCTGGTCTCCAGGAAAAGAAAGAAAAGAATTTTGCAGAAGCTAAGCCTAAGCGGAGATTGCTAGAAAAGGTATCGATAAATTTAATATCGAAATTCATCGGATTGAGGTTCAAGTTTAAGCGAAGTGTTGGAGCTGTGTTTAGTGCTGACTAAATA
>NW_023458698.1:55540-77116 GCF_013731165.1 Rhagoletis pomonella
ATTAAAATACAGCGGCTCCGCTGGCTTGGCCATGTCGTTCGAATGGACACCGGCGCTCCAGCTCTGAAAGTATTCAACTCGGAACCCGCTGGTGGTAGCAGAGGAAGAGGGAGGCCCTCACTGCGATGGAAAGATCAGGTGGAGAAGGACTTGGCTTCACTTGGCGTTTCCAATTGGCGTCAGTTGGCACAGAGGAGAAACGACTGGCGTGCTTTGCTGAACTCGGCCAAAATCGCTTAGGCGGTTACAGCGCCAAAAAAGAAGAAGAAGAATTAAATTAATACGCGTAAATGACTGAACTGATTTGCATGAAAGTTTGCACACAGATAGCTTATGACCTAGACTGGAAAATAGGCTACTTTTTTAAGAATTGTAACCTGTTTGAAAAGAAATTTTGCTCAAAGATGGTTTATGACCAGGATTGAAAGATAGGCTACTTCCTTAACCGGTTTTCCGATCAGAATGAAATTAAGTACGCTTCCTACGGATTTCGGAAGGATGGTCTTAGACTGAAAGTAAGTCCGATAACTCAAGGCCCCTCCCACACAAATTAGAATTTTCATATTACATACATATCTCTGGAAGTATGTGTGGGAGAGAACTGAAACTTGGTATAGTGATATGTATGTGAAATCAATCTGATTACAGTTAATCATGATTAATTTTAATCCGACTAAACCGTTAATAGTAACCGCGATTAAAAAATTAATTTTTAATCATTAACTCTTAATTTGATCAATTAGGTTTGGTGATTAAGTTGTGCTGGAATTTCCCTGTGTACACAAAGCAAGTTAATCCGGTATGGCTAAGTCGGGTTTCCTCATCAATCTAAGCAATTGGTGCATTTTCTTTAAGATAGGTATATACCAACAAATGTTTTACAAACTAGGTTTGTAAAAGTTCCCAGTTTATGTATTACTAATAACAATAATTGTAATTTTTTTAATATTATGTTCTTTTTATAAGCGTTAAACACAAAATAATTACTATAACTGGTGTTTGGTTTCAAACTCGGACAAACTAGACAAATTAATCGGATTTTATTTTTAATTGGATTAACGATTAATGTTTTAAATTAATTAAACGTAATCGCAGCCAGCGATTAGCGATTAAAAAAATGTTATTATTAATCGTACAGTTGATTACGACTAATTAACTTTAATCGTCAAACGCGATTAATATTTTAACCTTTAATCAGATTAACAGTTTGCAAACACTGTGTGAAATCATGTTCATATTCACGGAGAAAAATGGACGTTTTTGGAAAAAAGGGCGTAGCACCTCCCAAACTGACTGAAAGTTTCATATTGCATATCTCTTCAAATGTTTGGGGTAAAGCACTCAAGCTTGGTATGGAAATACATATGTATGTATGTATGTGAAACTAATACCATACTCATGGAGAAAAATGAGAGTTATTGGAAAAGGTGGTGTGGCAACTCCCATGCAAATTGGTTTTTCTATGCTGCATATCTCTGGAGGTGTTTATTGCAGAGGACTGGAACTTGGCACCGAGATGTGTATACAAAATTAATTCCATACTCATGGAGAAAAATTTGCGTTATTCGAAAAGGGGACATGGGTCCTCCCGTACAAATTTACTGTTTTATACTGCTTATCTCTACACCTGCTTATCTGAACACCTCGTTCATGGTAGAGTCCTGGGACTTGGTACTGGGGTATGTAAAATCAATTCTAAATTCATGAAAAAAGATTAGGGTTATAAGAAAAAGGGGCGTGGCACTTCCAGTACAAATTTACTTTTTCTTGCCACATATCCTTGGAAGTGTTTGTGGAAGAATACTGGAACTTGGTATGGAGTTGTGTATACAAAATGTATCAATTGTTCATGGAAAAAATGTGAGTTATTAAAAAAGGAGGCATGTTGCCTCCCATACATACTAAAAACTTCTTAATACATATCTCTGGAAGGATAGAAAATCTCTCTAAGTATTTTAAATTTGTTATGGAGTTTTATTTTATAAGTTCCGTACCGACAGAATAAATTTCATTTCGGCCTTATAATCTAAAGCTCTCTTGAGGCATTTGCTACAGTAATGAGAAGTGGCATTTTATCAAGGTTACAAAATTTGAGTTGGAAATATTAGAACCCGCTGTGGCACCACTAAGAAGGTTACACGTTCACGCGTCGTACACCCGGAACCATTTTAAGGTGAACTTAGAGGGATTGATATCTTTCGTATGCCTAGAAATAAAATAAAATTATTGTTCATATTTGTATAAAAGCGCGGGGTGAAACCCGCGGGTATAAGCTAGTTATTAAATAAAGTATCATTTTTATGAGAAGACCTGGAGTCAAGCTTGCTGTATACCAACTCAGAATAGGTAATAATAGGCAAAATTAATTGACGCGCAAGCTGTTGTTTGCTAAGAAATGGAGTAAATGGTGCAGACTGCCTTAAATTTCTTAGAGTACAATATACTTTGCCCACGATGGAGTTAATGTAATCGACACAGGTGAGGTTAGAATTAATTAAAAACCCAGATTGGTTATTTTTTCGACTAATAAAAGAGAAGTCGTACCAAGGCAAACTGGTGGAATGCAGCTAAAACTGTATTTCTTCTTGTAGACAGGAAGAACATACGACTTCACCGGGTTAAGACAGAGGACGTTTTGAGTGGCCCTTCGCGAAACAGAAGACAAGTCCTGATTTGGGTTTGCAGTAATTCTATCTATATCCTGGAATGGACGAGATAAGTATATCTGGATCATCTGCTTATGCATGAGCATTTACATATCATAAAGTCAAGAAAATATCATTAACGAAAGAGCTAAATAGCAACGGACCCAAAATGGATCCTTGGGGAAGGCCACAGCTCACAGACTTTGTCTGTGAGGATACTGAGCCAATCTTCACACGCTGGGTTCTGCCTGATAAATAAATTTTCATGACGGACAGTGCATTTTTGCCAAAGCCGAAGTAGTATGTGAGCTTTGAGCAGAGCAATGTATGATCAACGGAGTCAAATGCTTTGGAGAAGTCTAGTAAACACAGTAGGGATATTTCACCTTTGTCATAAGAAATTCGTAAGTCGTCTAAAATTTTAACCATTGCGGTAGCACATCCATGCCCAGCTCTAAAGCCTGACTGGAAAGGGGTAAGCAAATGATTTTCCGACGCATGATAGGAGATTTGTTCAAACATAAGGGACTCAAATACTTTTGATAAAGCAGATAAAACACTTATAGGATGAAAATCAGAAGGAGAACATGCACGTTTATTCTTGGCGACATGGAAAACAGAGGCAACCTTCCAAAGGTTTGGGAAATATGATGTAGTGATGCAGTGATTGATAATGTGAGTCAGAGGACTTAAAATATAAGGCATAGCTAACTTTACACATCGAATGGGTATACCATCCTCACCGACTGCATTAGATTTTCAGTATGCATCTAGCCACATAACATTCTGTAACGGTTGAAAATTCATACGGTATGCCAAGGTATGAAGCGGAAGTACACGGAACAAATTGAGACACGCCACCATTTGACATAGCACTGCGCGGTTAAGTTCCTGTCAATTTTGACATATACAGCACCGCGCAGCGTAAATACCGATGCCAGCTTCCCCTCTCTCCTTAATGATATAGCCTCCTGCAATGTTTTCCTGGTATCGGCAGCCATGCTCTCAAATACTGAAAATTTTCCCTCAAGGCCAACAGCAGTAAGAGAAATTATAGACTTTGTTCGCTTTCTGTAATCACTAAAAGCACGAAGAGTTTGGTTGCGATCAAGCGGGGAAAAAAATTGTATTACAACTGCGCTGTTAGGGATGTTGTTGGACGGCTTAGTGCGGGAAATATCCCGTACTTGGGGAATAAGAAACTCGATTGATAGACATCAAGGTAGCCAACTCATTTTTGAGAATTCCCCGATTTCGAAAATAAAATTCCCCGAACTTGCCCGAAATTTCGTACAATTCCCCACCCACAGATATGTATCTCCTTATTTACAAAACAAATTATATGCAATTTGATATATTTCTGGTCTTTCTGTTTATTTTATTTTTAAATGTAATTCATCTACATATGTATTCATAAACCAAACCAAACGTTTATAAATAAAGAATAAATAATGTATATTTAAAATTTACATACATACATACAAAAAATTAGTCGACCCGAAGTCTGACCAGTTTTCACAATTATTATTTTTTGTTTTTTTTTTGTTATTTAATTTGAGTTATTTTTTTTAATATGGTTCATTCTTTAACAAAACCTGTATTATAGCAAGTTTCAAACTTGGTGCAATATTTAAAAAAAAATTAAAAACTTTGCTAAAAATTTCGAGTTTCTTAATTTGATTTTCTAGAAAGATTTATTAAAGCTTCGTAGCTCACTCAATTATAGTATAATAAAGTGCAAGTTTCAAGTGGCTAAAAATTTTCGTTTTAGAATATTTTTCCCAAAAGTGTTGCGTTTTTTTCCATATGAAAATAAACTGTGTTTATTCGTTATATGAAAGGAAATGTGACAAAGAAAATTCTAAAAAGTCAACGGTAATTTTCATAATTGCAGGGTTGCAGTAGCATTTCTTATGCAACTTTTTTTAACTCATTATCAAATTAGTGAAGCAAAAAAGAAAAAATTAGTTAACACCTATTTCCAGACAAAAAAAAACAATTAAGCCCCTTATTCACCACGTAAACTGAAATTCCCCACAAAAAACGGTCCTTTCCCCGATTCCCCACGCAAACTGGAATCCCCCGCAAATCGGCGAATTCCCCACGAGTTTGTACCGCGGGTACGTACATCCATAGCTCACAGTCACTAAGTTCTGATATTTTTAAACTTAATAATTTAATTTTCATTTCCGGTTTATTAGTTTCCTTATCTCCTTACCTTTTACATAAACCCCCTCTGTTCTTGTATTGCACTAAACACAGCTCCAACACTTCGCTTAAGCTTGAACCTCAATCAGATGAATTTCGATATCAAATTTATCGATACATTTTCTAGCAATCTTCGCTTAGGCTTAGCTTCTACAAAATTCTTTTCTTTCTTTTCCTGGAGACCAGCATGGGGTACACATGTCAACTTTATTTAAAAGTTTATAAAGTGTTAATTTAGCATAGTGATCATTAAACTATACATTTTCCAACGTATGGTTACGGAGCAGCGCAGCATTTTGCAACCTATATTAATTTTTCGGTAAGATCCCTTTTAATTTCGCTTTTCAAAAATGCGAGCAATCATTTGTAAGCATTACCTTGAACTCACAGTGATATAATTTCGCAGATTTCGTAGAATATTGCATAAAAACAAAAAACGAATCCACTTCTGCATGCTACAGATGTCAAGAAGTTTCCTTTGGAATTCCCCAAATCTCTGTTTCGATGATACAACTAAGGCGGAAAGTGGCACTTGACACCCCCACTCGCAAACTTCAAGAAAAATCGGAGTCGCTTAAGTTCTGTTTCCAGCGTATTCTACGTTCAGTACAGCCTATTTGTGCTAATTAACACGCACCTGGCTAAGTATATGTAAATTTAAAAGGCCATCGCCAGATGAGAAAGTTTACGAAAAAAAATGTAGGATGCCTAGAAGTTAGCTTCTTAAATTAGCGCCTCCAAATAGCCTTTTTGATTGCTTACCTATCCAAACCTAGACATTTTTTATTCAAAACTAGAACGTTTTTTTTTCATAGTTGCAAACCACTAAGGAAACAGCATAAAACCCTAAGTGGTAATCTAAAGACAAAAGAAATAAGAAACAAAAATCAAAGCAAAAAAATATATATATATGTAAACATACAAGTAATAGTACTCACCTTAATACTTACCTATTGATTATGCATTTTAATGAACTAAGATTCTAATAATGAAGTAGCTACTGTTAAAGTTCTGAACAGAAAAAAAAATCCAATTAGGTTTTCCTTGTTAACATACGTCCAATTTAAATCACACTCCATGAAGTTTGTTTTACATAGTATGTAAATACACTTTTATATACATGGATATGTACATACATACATATGCTGATTTGTTCTTCTACCACGTGGGGAAACCACATGTACCAAAGTAAGCCTCCCTCAACATTTCTTGATATTAATTTATTTTCCTTTTCGTTGTAACTCTCTCAAGCAGTAGACTTCCAATTTCAACGTCCATAGGTTTGAGAGAGTTGATCACGTTAGCCATAATTTGAGTGCATTCCTAAATTGTCGTTTTGTTGTATTATTGCACTCCATGAACAGTATGCAGGCCAAATATTATGACCATATGGGCTAAGTGATCATATTTTCCCCATTTTATTTGACTGTTTTTTTCGTACTACTATCGATTTTGGGAAAAGCATAAAAAACACAATTGTTTAAAAGCCTTAGGCAGTAATCAATAAAATATAAAAACAAAAACCACAAATAAAGTTTGCAGCGAAACAGCAACACCCACTAAGCTTGGAAGGCCTTCTACGCTTCGCGGGACTACATTGCCGTCGTACGAACTGTAAGTCAAATTTGCTTTTGTTTTCATTTTTACTATCTATATATTTATATAGTTTTATTTATTCTTACTTATGTACACCTATTGTTAATATGTATATAGATATGTGCGCGTTATTATTATTTTGTTGATTCGTGCTCTCTGGAGCAAGAAGATTCGCATATAAGTATGTACAAATGAATACTCATATTTAGCCTTTTCGCTCAAGTTTTTTATTCCTTTTAATATTTTCTACATTTGCATAAATAGGTATACATATTTACTTGCGAGCGGGTCAATGACCACATAAAGCAAAGAATGTTGAGGTAGGTCAGGAATTTAAGTTAAATTTACACCCAAAATAAATGTTAGTAGTAATTGAAGCCTATGAAGTTTAGAAATTAGTCTTAAATTAGCTATAAATTTTATTTTAAGTTTTTTTTAGTTTTAATATGTACAAAGTTATACTTTTGAGATGGATTGAATTTTAAATACAGTTTATGTAGTAGGATGCACTTGTAAAACCTAAGGTAGTGTGGGAATCGAATGGGGCTCTAGCAACAACAAAAGAGCCATGGTAGGGTGGGTGTAGAGCAGCCAGAAAATGTATTGACGCGCTGCCAGGATTAAGGGGATCTTAGGGATGCTAGAACTTGGGTATCATTCGCTTTGTAGGTTTTCGGATAGTTTCTGTAGTGTGCAAGAATATAATACATCATGTTAAGACCTAGGCTGTTGAGTTGGTAGCTTGGTTTGTGGCCGCGTTTAGTAACCCCCCCCCCCCATGCTGAAGTTCCGGCATACACGCGAGTGCACACGCCGCGGTAGCAGACAGGCATCGCGAGCTCCTCTCCAAAGTCCAGTCTACGGTCACATAACAAGTTGGCTTCCCTGATAGACATATAAGATTAAATACGCTCTTCAAATTTTCTCCCTCAGTATATGGAATGCCAAATGTAATAGAATCAGCAGCTCCCGTCAGCTCGCTAGCGACCAAAAAACACCAAATAATTTATTTAATAATACGAAATTCCACGAATCTGTACAGCGAAACTGGAGCTCAAACAAAACACGTCTGCACTCTTTAACACGCACCCTTTTTCCTATTTCTCGACACTTTTTTCAACTTGGGTAGAAAATAATAAAAAAGTCCAAAAATGTCCTCGTTGAAACTAAGGGTGGTTATTTGCTAAGTATTTACCAACCTAAATTCAAATATTTCTTCTGCGCCTTTACTTTCTATTAAAGTGTAACAATCTTGGTTGAAAAAACGCGCCTAAGCAGATATTTCAGTAAATATTGGACCCAAATTGTTGAAAATTAGTTCGTGGAGTAGAATTTTGGTGCAAAATAATATTATTATAATTTTTTTTGAAAATGGGCGTGACCCCGCCCACATGCGATGAAATGCTGTATCTCAGTAGCCGCTTCACCGATCGTACCAAACTCGGGCCTTGCCTAGGTTCTAGCCACGAAATTTGTTGAAAATCTTTCTAATCGAGCTATAACAACGCCCTATAACGGTAATTTACAGAAACACGAAAATTGCGATAAATCAGTAACTACTGACACCCCTATGCTGTAATCCGTCGTAGTTTCGATTTTGCTACGACTCGTAAAATTGGTATGCTGAAATCCGCGTTGTCGTATCGTAATTTCGCAATTCGTAGGCCATCTTGGAAACTCGTAATGTTGGTATGCCTGAATCCGATGTTGCTGTCATTTTTATGTATTTGTTGTAAATTTTGTACGAATAGCAACTCGTGTCGGAGCGAAACAAATTGTTTTAAAATATAAATAAAATAAAGTGTGCAAACGCAAAAATATGTATGTAAGTTGAAGTGTGAATAGAAAAAAAAATATGTATTATTAAATTTTTACAAAATTAACAGATCGAAGATCACAACAAATCGCTCGCAATACGAATAACTGGTTGGAGGGAATGAGCAAAAGGCCGGACATTGGTCGCGGCTTTGTAAAAGGAGCTAAAGAGGATGTGGTGGAATTTTGGGGAAGCGTTCCAAGAATTAAAGCGTCACAATATCTAGTGAAATGGAGGCCTTTAAAAGGAGGGAGCTTACATTTTATCATTTAAGCTAAATGGATCAGAACAATCTCCTTTGTATATTAATGCAACTGTTAGCTGTTCTTCCTCCTGGGACAAAAGTGCACCGGCCACTAAATAATTTGTGTTCTACTTAATTAAGGAAAAATCTTTTCAAATAATGATTAAACTAATTTTTTTTAATTTCACTATTCACTTGCGATTATATTTATTTTGATTTGTTTCTGTCAAAGCAGCTGATTAAGAACTTCGAATTTCACTATTTTAGTTGGCACCGCGGTTAATAGTTACGATCGGATTACAGCATACCAATTTTCGAATTTTCGGAACGGAGCTACGAATTCGTAACTACGAACTTTCGGACTACAGCATACGGGTGTGAATCTAATTCACTTAAAATCATTGATTGCAACCACTTAGCATAAAATTAGATATCATACACTTTTGGACAATGGGCGTGGCGCCGCCCACTTAAATATGACCACAAATCTGTAGTTGTGTTTATTTGGGTTATCCAGCTCACGATTGTTTCTTATTGGAGTTGGCAGCACTAATTTTATACTACTAAGTAGCACGTGGAAGATGAAATTATAACAATGAATTCACTAAAAGGGGAAAAGTACATTTAAACGAAATAATATTCACTTAAATAAATATTTTGTGTAAAGGAAATTTATTTGAAGCAAGTTAAAAGAAGCAATGGCAGAATATATGTTTGTGTATACATTCATTTCTCAGTGCTACCAGCCCGTACTGCCATATTATCAGTTACCTTGTTTATACCGACACATAAAGCACTTTAACCCACTTCGCCGTGATTCAAAACCTATGCATAAACCAAATTTCAATACGCTCAGAAATTCAAAAGTGTATTGACTCGAATTTGTTTTCAAATCGGTTTTTTTAATTCTCACATCGGTTAGAAAACAGGTATAAACGTATCATTCATTTGACGCGAAGTGAAAAAAGGCTGACTTTCTTTATACATCCCCTTTTAAATTTGAATTATTGTTATAATAAATTCGAATTATTGTTTGCTTCCATTTCGGCCACCGCGCAAGTGAGTCATTAAAGAAATGTTGTATAAAAACAGCAGATTTCGTTTGCATTTGAATACGGCTTCATCGAATGCGCAATAAAGGCCGAGGTATAAATACTTGAAAGAAATATGTGTTGAGTCAAATCAGCTTTTTGTTAATGCGGTTATTGCGTAGGTAAAAGCAAGGTAAGTGTCACAAACTAAAAAGAGCGGATCATAAATTGCACCAGACTTATATCAGGATCATATCGTTTTTGTGACATTTGAGTGCAAATTTTTTATCCGGATCCCGATCATTGCCCACGGAAACACAGCATGTATCTCGGTAACCGTTTATCAATTTCTACCAAACTCGGCGCACTTAATAACCTTGGTACGGAAAAGCAATTCGTTGAAAATTATTCAAATCGGACTAAAATTACACCCACTTCCCGTATAACGGCAAATTTCAGATACACGAAAACTCCGATATTTCAATAACTGAGGACCCTAATTTACTCCAAGATAATATTTACAACAATCTCTTTAAAAAAGACTGCTATAGACTTTTAGGAATTGGGCGTGCCACCGACCACTTTATGACTACAAGATACTGGGGTAACCACTTTGTCGTTTGATACTGAACTAGGTTCAATTTTAATGATATAACTCAGCATATTATCGAAATTAATCGATATAACTCAGCATATTTTCAGAGTTCGGTTGTCAGCAAGAGCAGACGTATTTTTATTAAGCTCCGCTTTATTGATTTTTTACGCTGTTATAAGCAATTTAAATTTGTACGTGATACATTTGTTTGCTAAATACAAATGTATATGGCGAGATAGTAACTCTATTGAATTTTAAGAACATAATTAAAGCATCTTTAAAATGCCTTGTGTTTGCGGACAAAAGGTGGATCGGCTTGATGATAAAATTCTATGTGCCAAATGTAATGTATTATTCCATTAGAAATGTGTTGGTGTTTTTCCCGCTGATGTGGAACTTTTAGTTGGCTCTGACAACAAGTTCGTCTGCAATGAGTGCTCTGATAAGCGGCGGAAATCTCTTCGCTCTCCTCCTCCCTCCGTTAATCGTGATGACAGAGATAAATCTGTACCTAAATCTAATGCGCCAACTTGTGTTCAAAAAATCCCCATGGCTAATAATGTCTCTCAACAACAAATTCCAAAACCTGCATTGACTAAGTCGAAAAATGATAGTGAAAAAGAAAATAAACTGCTAAACGCTTTATCTACCGTGCTCAGTGAAATTGCAATTCTCAAATCCGAACAAGTGCGTGTGATGTCTGTTATGAATGCTCTTCAAGCCGATAAGAGCACATTAATTAATAACACTGCAATATTGCATTCGGAAATTGCCGCGCTAAAAGCTAATAATGTTCAGATTTTATCTATGCTTAAATCATCACTCGACGAAAACAATAATTTGCTTGCTAAAGTCAACGACATGCAAGCTGAGCTGCGCTTTATGCATAAAACGTTAAGTGACAATAACATTGGTGTAGCTAACAACATTAAAGACTTAAAAGCTGACTTCGCTGCACTAAATGCAAATCTGCCGTTGATTACTTGTCGCTCTCGCTCTTCTGTTGAATCGGGCAATGCTACTGAGACTGCTTCTGCTTCTCAATCTGGTGAAGGTAGTGTTGTTGTTGCTAACGCTAGCTCTGATCATATTGTTGATATTGATAATATGGCTCGTTGGATTTTGTCATCGTCTGTGAAGGCGTACTCTTTGCCAGATAGAAACGCAAATACAACTTCAAATGCTGTCTCTGCTTCTGTTGCTGCTGCTGAGACTACTTCGGCTTCATATGCGGACGCTGATCGTCGTTTTATTGCGACTAATGCTGGATCTGATGTCGTTGCTAATAATAATATCACTCGTGACACCTCGTCTCCGTCTTTACATGCTTCTGCGGCTACTGCTACAACTAAACAAAACGACCGTACCTTGGCTTTAAAAGTTCAGTCTAAACTAAATGCTGGTATGAACAATACCGCTGTAAATCATAGTACGTCTAATATCTTAAGTGATGCTACGACAGACGCTGCTATTGTTAGTAAACGTACTGATAATAATAAACGCCGTAAGCGTCTGAATATCGTCGGATCTAATGAAAGTAAAGAACTGGATGTTGTTGCTCGTATGAATTGGCTTCATTTATCTTCATTCCAGCCCTCAGTTTCCGCAAATGATATTATTGATTACGTAGTAAAGCATGCCAAAACGGACAGGTCTAATTTGCGTGTCATAGGTTAGTTAAGAAAGATGCGCCACCTGACTCAATAAAAAAAGTAAATTTTAAGCTTGGAGTTGCTACTGCTATATATGAAAAGATTCTATCGCCAAATTTGTGGCCTGCTTACGTGAACGTTCGTCCTTTTAGTTTTTTCCCCGAGAGGAAAAACAACAACAACGCCCGTAGCTTGCAATAGTAAGGCGAACTTAGTCAACAAGCAACTCAACATATATAATGCGTCTGGCATGAGAACAAAAACTCACGCTGTAAGAGCTTTGAGCTCTCAACTGGATTACGATATTTTCGTGATTGTTGAAACTTGGCTGACTTCTGATTTTTTTTGATGCCGAATTTTTTGATCCCAATCAATTCGTCGTCTTTCGCAAAGACAGGGATGCAATTAAAACTGGCCGTTCGAGAGGTGGTGGTGTCCTAATTGCGGTTCAACGCAAGTATAATGCATCTTTAATAACACTTGATAATAGTGATACCTTACTTGACCAGCTTTGTGTTAGCTTAATTGCTTCATATATACCACCTAATAGTTTGGAAAGTCTTTACAAAGCCCATGTTGATAACATCGCTTCCTTGGTACTCAACAGGTTGGGTGATAATCATATAAGTATTCTTGGAGATTTTAATCTTTCTGATATTACTTGGTCGCCTAGTTATTGTACGTCTGGCCTAATGCCAACTAATATGTCTAAGCCTTTCGAAATTTATTTTTTAGACAATATTTTAAGCTTAAACTTGTTACAAATAAATAGCTATGCAAATAAGCTCGATAAATTATTAGATCTCATATTCCTTAGTGGTAATATTAGTTTTAATCTTTCTTTGTGTCATGTCAATCACTCCATCGGATATGCACCATAACACTCTTGTCCTTAAACTCGAATTCTACGAGTTTGGAGCTGCAACTTTAAACGAAATAGTTGCTTTTAATTTTAAGCGCTGCGATTTTTCCAGTGTAAATCAACATTTCTCTGAAATAGACTGGGCTGATCTGCTTTCTTACTCAAATGTTGCTTCCTGTTTTGAAATTTTTAGGTCAACCATCTTTGAACTGTGCTTAAAGTATGTACCAGTAGTAAAAAGTAAGCCATATAATTTGCCATGGTATACAAAGGGTTTAAAAAAGCTAAAGAATTTAAGTTCTACAAAAAATTTGAACAGACTAAGAACAAGTCCTTCTATGACAAATACCTACGTTATATGAAAGAATTCAATTGCTTGGACAAGTTTCTTTACAGAAACTATATCGCTAATTTTGAGTCAAATATAAAGTCCAACCCTAAGGTGTTTTGGAATTTCATAAAGTCGAAAAAATCGTGCGCATCGATTCCTTCAACTATTTTCTACAATAACAAACTTGCCAGCACTCCTGGTGCTGCTGCTAATCTGTTCGCGGAATTTTTCAAATCTAATTTTGCTTGTGATGATGAAGTTCCTCATTTTGACTTGTCATCTGAGATTAATTCTACGCTTGATTTTGGCTCGGTGTCCATTTCAGTAGACGATATCTCTACTGGTATTTTAAAACTGAAGCACTCCTCTAAAACTGACATTCATGGTTTTCGACTCCTTTGTTAAAAGGCTGAACTGCGTTGGTTGTGCCTCTAGATATATTGTTCAATATGTCGCTGCGCTGTGGTGAGTTTATCGATGCCTGGAAAGTGGCTTCGATAGTTCCTATATACAAATGTGGAAACAAGAGTGACGTTCTACAGTTTCCAACCTTGCTGTGTTTAGTGAATACTGTGTCTCGGCATTTTCCTCTGGATGTCAGGTCGACTGTATCTATACTGACTTTTCCAAAGCTTTCGATAAGGTTTCTCATAAGCTAGCCTGTCTCGGCTTTCACTCGATTTTCTTGCGACGGCTTAAGTCGTATTTAAGTAATAGGTGGTGTATTGTCTCTCTTGATGAGGCGTCTTCTGAGCCCTTCCATGCAACGCCCGGTGTCCCTCAAGGTAGTATTCTAGGTCCATTACTTTTTGTCCTGATCATCAACGTCATCTGTTCCTGTTTTTCATACGCTAGGTTTTTGTTATACGCTGATGATTTGAAAATTTATTCGGTGGTGAATTCTGCAAATGATATGTTGAATTTTCAATCTGAGATTGATAATCTTTATTCTTGGTGCGCTAGATCTCGTCTTTGCTTGAATATTAAAAGATGCTTTCATGTCACTTACTCAAAATCGCTCCTTATTATTTTTAGAAGCTCTTATAATATTCCTAATCGTGCTTTGCTGACTGTTGATGAAATTAATGACCTTGGAGTTATTTTTGATGTTAAATTTACATTCAACAATCACATTAACTTTATTATTTCAAAATCTTATGCAATGCTTGGTTTCGGTCGGCGGAATAGTTCGGAGTTCTCCGACCCATACACACTAAAATTGCTTTACACCTCTTTTGTGCGATCTCACCTTGAGTATGCCACTATCATTTGGCGGCCTTTTCAACAATTTTTAATTAACCGGATTGAACGAATTCAAAAAGTGTTCTTTAGGTATGCATTGCGGTCCCTACGATTCACTGATCCTGTTCCATCATATAATGCTCGTTTACTTCTTTTAGGTCTTAAACCCTTAGAAAGCAGATGGTCAATTCTTTCTTTAACTTTTATTTATGGCGTTATCCAGGGATATTTTGATTGTGCTGCCCTTCTTGAAAAAATAAATTTTAATGTTCCAAGAAGAGTACTTCGAAACTTTTACCCTTTTTATGGCATTAATAGTAGAACAAATTATGCGCGAAATGCAATTGCCCGTACTCTTAATGAATTTAACCAGATCTCATTCTTTGTCGAGCTTGATTTTTCTTTGCCTAAAGATGTTTTCATTGATCTTTTGAAATCTTGTATATGATCTTATTAAACTATGTTAGTAGTCTGTAAGAATTGTTTTTTCATAGACTATATATATATTAAATAAATATTTTCGGGAAAAACACCTTACCTGCTTATCATCCCAAGGTAGTTTAGAGAAAGTTCAAACGACGATGTATATAAAGTTCGGGTTGGCCCGAACTCATACTTCTTTCTCGTTTTTAATGAATTTTAAAGAACCCTGATATTGTTGCACCCTGTCGTAATTTTTCTTTAAGAGCTTAGATGTTTTTTATCTTTCAGAAACTAAAAGAGCTTCGTATTAAAAAATCATGACAACGCTGAATGACTTAGAACCACAGTAACAAAATTTTTGGTCATAAAATTTTCGGCAGTATGCAGAAGAGATCTGTAAATAATAAAAATGTTCAGTGAAAATTGGCTCGTGACTGTTGCCACAAAAGCATCAAAATGCTTGTTGTGGAGAAAACTATAAGGAAAATATATCTACTTGACATTAAGAAAAGAAGATGAATTTTATTAAGCAGAAAAAACGTTTATACTATTTATGTTATCACACAATTTACAGAATATGGTATAGACCTCAATTCTACATCGTTATTTTTGTATTTTATCGCGTTTTAGTTTTTAAATAAAGATTTCTTCGAAGTAAAAAACTACTATGAAAAACCTCCGATTTAAATCTTACAAGTTAGCGTTAATATGTACGCATTTAAGTACCAGTATCAGTTTAATACTAAAAAAGTTCAGATATTGACATATTGTCTGAAAAACTTCAACGAATTTTAAATATTTCAGTCCAATATAGTATTTATTTCATCTGATAAAATTTAAATTTTCGTCGCGAAGCTTTCTACTGGAGAAATCCCGTGGGAGTCGCAGCGGGGTTTCAACATAACTTCCACGGACATAACTTCCACCGAACCGTGACATAAGTTCCAAGGCAGTTATGTCGTGAAATTACTACCGCGTGTCAGACATAAGTTCCATGATAATTGTATATTAAATGAGCCGCTCACGGCACAAATTGATGAACTCCACTTTTTGAAAAATCTTAAGTTTTAGTGTCAAAGTCACGGCAAAATTGAGTATTTTCGCTTAAAACTTTCTGAAAAATGGTCGATGTTCCGAAACAAAAGACGATCTTTTGTGCGATTGTTTTGTTTATTAGATAAAATGATGGATGGATATACGATTTTGTTTAGGGATGTCGGGAAAACATCGATGCATCGAAAATTTTCTACTCGATCTGGATCGATATGGATGCATGGATACATCGATGTTTTTTGAAAACTGACATCTGTAATACATCGAACCGCCATTTCAGTTTTTCAGTTATGCAAAAAGGGAAGCCAGTTCACATATTTAGTAGAGTCCGACCGGTTCCATTTTTTTTGTTCAGGTACCGATGCCAATGCCGATTAATCGGCTTATGGGGATAGAATCGGCCGATGCCGATGCGGATTCCATAAAAAATTACAAATAAATGTATTAATTCATAAAATCTGTTAATTTAACGGAGTTAACAAATCAAAAGAAAACAAATAATTGAATTAATTGGCTTGTTATGCAACATTACTTACAGATGTATGTGTAAAAGTATATGTACATATATCACATTTATGTACATTACATAAACACTTTTATATATATATATTAAAATTTCATTTTGTTTTGTACTAAAATACACTCTTTTGCACTCAATGCATAAGAACTTATATGCTAGGTATGTATGTACATTACAGTGGTCCAAAAATGCATGTGAAAAAGTAAAGTCGGTATTTTTATGCTCTCACCCCCTAGGATTGTTCTATATAGAAAAAAGTATAGTGAGTATTACAATTCCGACTTTACTGTTCTTGGACCACCCTAATGTAATAACATATAGTGCACCGTGTCCTTGAACCAGATTCAACTTAATCGGTCTGGAACGATGGAATTTTCGATTAGACTATTTTTGGGGGGTATTCCCAAGTTAGAATACGAGAAGTTAAAAATCGTGGAAAGTGCCGATTTCAAAAACGGTAACTTTTTCGATTTTCAGGTAGGTTTTCGATAAGGTTCTAAATCAGAGGTTCCCAAACTTTTTTTCTCGTAGACCCCTTTCAAAAATTTACTGGTTTCGGTGGACCCCCTGCTGATACATTTCTAAGTATTCCTAAAGCTCGTAAAAAAATGAAATGTGAAAATTAGATCTAATTCAAAATAGAATTAAAATTCAAAATAGAATTCAAATTCAAAAAAGAATTCAAAACCTAAACTCAGAGTGGCCAAAATAAAAGTAAAATATTTTCTTGTGTTCTATTTATAAAAATAATGTGATTACACACTTGTAGGTTTTAAAAAATAGAGCTCGTAAATACATCAAAATACTCTCTCGCTCGGAGGAGTTATATTTTTTAAGATCACTGCGGGCGCTAGCGTTATTTACATTATCTTCACCATAAACTCATCAAATGTTTAGTTCACTCATGACTTTGCACGTGGAGTGTATGTAAAATAGTTTATTTGTATTAATGGCATCATTTTTATTTTTATCGCTCCGAGTTTTAAAGTGAGGCGAAAAATATTTATAACATTTCTAAAACACAAAACTTAAAACATCAAAACGGCTAAGCTTTTTACGCCAAACTTTTAATTCAGAAACTGACAATAGAGAAAAGAACGAGTTTAAAAAATCGATGACAAATAACCAAGCAAGCAAGAAGCACAAAAAGTGTTCCACCGTCTCCTCTTTTTCAAGGCAAGATGGGCAAATGGACTTGTCATTTATGCCTATCACAGTCAGGTGTTTGTGCCACGTGAAGTGACCAGTCAGTAGTCCAGCAAGTTGTCTGCAGTGTCGTCTGCTCAGTGAGAGCAAAAAATTAGATAGAACTTGTGAGATTGAAGGCAACATGAGTTTTGCCTCGATGCCTCTCAGTCTTTGCTGAGCGAAGTATTCACCCAGTTTCTGATGGTGGCTTCGATTGCCGAAGGTGGGAGTGCTAAAACTGGTTGCACACCGAGGAGTGCCTGGTCTGAGCCAACTCTGGGCAAATGATCAGATGTCTCATAATCAGGTACTCCTGAGTGACCTTGCACCCAGAGTAAAACAACCTCGTTATGTTCACCATCATATTTTAGTCGAGACTTGCATTGCTGAACTAGTTTGGAAATACTTAAATAGAGGGCTGTCCAATGCCTTAAGTGCAGCTTGGTTATCACTGCAATCACGTAGACTCCTTCCTCTCCACCTATGTTCCACCACTTTGAGTATTGCAATTACCTCAGCCTGGAATACCGAAGCATAATCCAATACAGAAAAGTGAAGGTTATCTCCATTAACTTCGAAAAAGACCTCATATCATAACCCAGAATCAGTTTTGGAGCCATCAGTGAAGATTGGACAATGTGTGAGTCTGGTCTCAGCGATGGATTCAAATCAGCATTCAGTCTCAGTGAACTCAACATTATAGAATATCTTCAGAAAGATAATGGTGGCGTACTATCCTGTAGCATTGAAGAGACACAAGTGCTTAAATCTCTGCCGCCAGCAATTTTCGTCGCGCCCCACTCATTGTCATACCAGCATCCGGTTCTTTTTAGTATGCAGGTGGCCTTTAAGGCTTCCCGACGTATGAAAACACAAGGTGACGGTAAGTGAAGCAGTGCGTCAAGAGCACTATACACCACTCAAACAAATTAAAATTAAATAAAGTGGCTATCAAGCAACCATTTTGGTTCTTTACATTGAAACCAGATAAATTTTCGTGGACCCCCATTTACAACTCATGGACCCCCATATTTTTTCACGTCACCGTGGCCCCCGTCGAGTCTCCCGTGGACACCTGGACCACTTTAGGAATCACTGTTCTAAATGAATGATTATATATATTTACATATATACATGTCGATTGTATACATATTTATACATATATGTGCAGGGCCGACTATAGGGTGGGGGTGTTTCCCCCCGGTACCAGATTTTTCCTTAAATTTAGTTGAAAGATAAAAATTATAAAATTTTGTTAAATTTGATTATTTAATATTCACATAGCTTTTATAATATCCAATAAATGCGAAAGCGCATGTCTAGATGGACATGCAAGTGTGGTAAGGTCATTTCCGTGCTAGTCAAAACGACCGCCAATCTGGCCTAATGTGAAACATAGAAGGTTCCGAAGTCAACACGTGTTGTCTAAATGTTTTTATCTCAATGATTTTCCCATGGATAATCAAACATTTTGAGCGTGAAATTGTAGAGCCTAGGGATGGGTAGTGGGGGTTGAAATTCGATTTTTTCCGAATTTCGAACATTGGCCAACCATTCGATTATTCGATTCGAAATTTGATGGTGATGGTGAAAGTTCGATTTAATCCGAATTTTTTTGAATCTTCAAAAAAAAAAATTCCTGAAATTTTAAAAGTTTGTTTGTAATTATCATTCTTTCTCAAGTCGAAAAAGAGATTCAGTCCAACTTATATTAATGTGATTAACTATCCATATCGCTCTCCTTAGCTTCACAACCAACAATAAATACAAATAAATATTTTTTTTAAATATCCTAAAAAAATATCAGAAAAAATCCAAAATTTAGCAAACTTAGCATATTGAAACTAGTTTTTTGGACGTATAAAGTGATTTTATTTATTTTTTTTGCTTTACAAAAACAAAAGGAATTTATTTATACTTCACGTTACATTCTTATGCAATCATACGCATGTTTATATTTATACAATGAATAAAAAAGTCTTACATTTAATGACAACGTATGAGTTTGCTTTTTAAAGCGAGATCTTTAAGTAAACAAGGAACAAAATAGATAATAGGGTATGAAGGCTTCTATTGAGCAACATTTTTAGTTTTTCCATATCTAAATGGATGGTATTTTTCACTTATGCCAAAAATTTCACCTCACATTTGACATAAGTGATGATCTGACACCAAAATATGACCACAGCCTTTGACATGCACTATATGTACATATGGTCAGTTTTTAAGATGTATTTTATTTTATTATAAATGAACAGCTGTTAGTTAAGGCAGATTTTGATGTCAGTAATTTTGACTTAATGAAAACCAAGCATTGGATAAAGTTTTACGATCATAAAGCATTTGAAATCTTATTTATTTTTTATGAATTCATTTGTACAGCTGGGATGTATAATTATTTAAATCAATAAATACATTTCACTGTGAGTTAATACTTAAACATTTATGGTGACGTCCAATAATGTCAATGGAATTAATGTCACTGACATTAATACACAATTGAAAAGTAAATGTCAATGACACAAATGACACGATTGAAAAGTGAATCAATGTCAATGACATTAATACGCAGGCCATATTTTCGATGACATAAACAGTGTTGCCGCGCGCGAAAAAAAGGGCTAAAAAAGAGCTAAAAAAAGTCGTAAAAATGGTAGCTAAAATTTTTTACTTACATATACATATATAAATATACACGCAACCATTTTCAATAAGTAATGGTATAGAAAAACAATGAGCTAATATTTTATCCAACCAAAAACCTTTTTGTATAAAAAGGGAAATATACGACACCAGCCTGCTGGCTCCATCAAGTGATTGTAGCATCAGGCTCGAAGCATATAACTCACCAGCATGCTGGTACAATACTCATTTCTTTACAAATAAGGTCGAGGAAAGACCGAAATGATTAGAGCCGAAATTGTATAACTTTTCTACCATTTCGTTAAAAAATTTTATTTATTTTTTTTTTATTCACCACTGCAATATCGTGAACTTAATCTTCCACAAACACGGCTTTGACTCATATAGTGCAAGAAATTTCAGCCAAAATACTTTTTACTTAGAAAGTTTTGCTAATTTCACCACTCACGACACCACCATGCTGGTACAATCATAAAATTTTCAATTAGTTTTTGAAGTCGCGCCAGCAGGTGGTACAATCACACCACAAGAACATACACGGTCAATCGACTTGATGGGTAATTTAACAAATTAAGCATATTAAGGGCCGTAAACTTATCTAATTTAAACTATAGTTAAATCGTTAAAAGATAAGTTAACAGCCCTTACACTTTTACAGTATGTATGTATAAAGACGTAAGGAACATACAATACATATATGTATATATATCTCAGCCTCTCTTAGTTTAAAAATTCATCTCTTACATAAATGAAAAAAATTAAGCATATACAACTTTTTCATGCCAAGTATGAATAAATTCTCCAAGGGGCTAAAAAAGGGCTAGGGGCAATTTTAAATTTATGTGGCCAAAAAAAGTATGTGGTAGCTAAATCTAGCCACCAAAGGCTAAAACGGCAACACTGGACATAAACGCACTTTCATTTTGTGAATTTAAGTCTAAATAAAAAAATTTATTTTATATCACATTACATATTTCACTTTTGGAGGGTGAATCAATTCCAAAGTCACTTAATGTCAATTGACATTATTTCACTTTTGGCCTCTGTATTAATGTCATTGAGATTATTGCACGTCAAAACACTTATCGAAGTTCCGATTGTTTCCTTTTCTTGAATATTTCTTATTCATTCGCTGCATCGGAAATATCGATTTTTATATACGATACATCGAGGCAATATTTTGTTGCATCAGATCGAAAAAACGTCGAGGTATTTTATTGACTTGCATCCCTAAGGCAAATATGGTGCCACATACTTCTTCTTCTTCTTATTTGGCGCTGTAACCGCCTAAGCGATTTTGGCCGAGCTCAACAAAGCACGCCAGTAGTTTCTTTTCTGTGCCAACTGGCGCCAATGGTAAATGTCAAGTGAAGCCAAGTCCTTCTCCACCTGGTCTTTCTATCTCAGTGGGGGACTTCCTCTTTCACTTCTACCACCAGCGGGCTCCGAGCTAAATACTTTCAGAGCTGGAGCGTCGGTTTCCATTCGAACGACATGGCCAAGCCAGCGGAGCCGCTGTATTTTAAT
>NW_023458698.1:77216-79134 GCF_013731165.1 Rhagoletis pomonella
TCCATTCGAACGACATGGCCAAGCCAGCGGAGCCGCTGTATTTTAATTCGCTGCACTATATCCACGTCGGTGTAAAGCTCATACAGCTCATCGTTCCATCGTCTGCGGTACTCGCCGTCGCCAACGCGTAAAGGGCCGTAAATCTTCCGCAAAATCTTTCTCTCGAATACTCCAAGAGCCGCCTCATCGGATATTGTCATTGTCCATGCTTCTGCGCCATATGCCAGCACGGGCATGATGAGTGAGTTATAGAGTTTGGTTTTCGTGCGTCGAGAGGGGACTTTACTCCTGAATTGCCTACTCAGTCCAAAGTAGCACTTGTTGGCAAGAGTGATTCTGCGCTGGATTTCCATGCTGACATTATTATCGGTGTTAATGCTGGTTCCCAAGTAAACGAAATTCTCTACTTTCTCGAAATTGTAACTGTCAACAGTGACGTGGGTGCCAAGACGCGAATGTGCTGACTGTTTGTTTGATGACAGGAGGTACTTCATCTTGTCCTCGTTTACCACAAGACCCATTCGCTTTTCTTGCCTATCCAACTTGGAAAAGGCAGAACAGACTTCGCGGTTTTTGTTACCGATGATGTCGATGTCATCGGCATAAGCCAGCAATTGCACGCTCTTGTAGTAAATTGTTCCTGAGCCGTTAAGTTCTGCAGCTCTTATTATCTTGTCCAACATCAGATTAAAGAAGTCACATGAAAGGGAGTCGCCCTGTCTGAAACCCCGTTTTGTGGCGAACGGCTCGGAGAGGTCTTTTCCAATTCTGACGTAGCTGGTGGTATTGCTCAACGTCATTTTACACAGCCGTATCAGTTTGGCGGGGATGCCAAATTCAGACATAGCGGCGTATAGGCAACTCCTTTTAGTGCTGTCAAAAGCGGCTTTAAAGTCGACAAATAGGTGGTGAGTGTCGATCCTTTTCTCGCGGGTCTTTTCCAAGATTTGGCGTATTGTGAATACCTGGTCTATGGTGGATTTGCCAGACCTAAAGCCACACTGATAAGGCCCAATCAGTTCATTGACGGTGGGCTTCAGTCTTTCACACAATACGCTCGGTAAAACCTTGTAACCTATGCTTAGAAGGCTGATCCCGCGGTAGTTTGCGCGAATGGCGGGGTCACCTTTCTTGTGGATTGGGCAGAGCACACTTAAATTCCAGTCGTCGGGCATGCGTTCATCTGACCATATTCTGCACCTTATCAACTCCTCGCCGCCGTACTTGAATTGCTCAGCTGGCAGGCTGTCAGCTCCAGCGGCTTTGTTGTTTTTCAGCCGCGTTATTGCTATACGTACCTCGTCATAGTCAGGCGGTGGAACGTCGACTCCGTCATCATCGACTGCGGGCTCGGGTTCTTCTTCTCCACAACTTTCCGTGCTGCTACCATTTAGTAGGGCGGAAAAGTGTTCCCTCCATAATTTAAGAACGCTCTGGACATCAGTTACTAGGTCGCCATTATTGTTTTAACAGGAGTGCGCCCCGGTCTTTAAACCTTCCGTAAGTCGCCTAAATCTCTGGTAAAATTTTCGGGCATGCCTCCTGTCGGTCTGCATTTCAATCTCTTCGCACTCACGTATTTCGGTCTCTCTCTTCTTGTTGCGGCAAATACGTCCCGCTTCCCTCTTCAGATCCCTATAGCTGTCCCACATAGCGCGCGTTGCGCCCGATCGCAGCGTGGCCCTGTGGGCGGCATCTTTTTTCTCTGCAGCTTCCTGACACTCCTCATCGTACCAGTTGTTCTTTCGGGCTCTCTGAAATCCGACTACTTCTTCGGCGGCGGTACTTAATGAGCGGGAAATATGGTTCCACTGCTCGCATATGTCGGTTTGTTGAAGAGTGCTCTCTGAGAGCAGGTGTGAGAGTCGAGTAACGAAAGCGCTGGCTGTCTGTTGTGATTGCAGCTTTTCGACGTTAA
>NW_023458698.1:79234-80436 GCF_013731165.1 Rhagoletis pomonella
ATACATATTAACAATATGTGTACATAAGTAATAATAGATAAAACTATTAGGGAGTTCACAAGTCGTGCTATTTGTCATATTTGATCTTTTGTACTATTTTTTTAGAACAGTTGTAAAATGAAACTTGTGAGCATCCCATACTTTTTCGTGTGCTATTGTACAATATTTTAACAATTATATTTGACAAAATCAAAATTATTAAAACAGCTTTAGAAAGTTTATAATGCCCAGAAGAAGCGAGAAAAGCAAAGTAATGGCTGCGATTTGCGAGAAGTACGCGCAGGACGCAATGATGGAAGGAAGTGAGTCGTCAAATGAGTCATTTATGAGTTTTTTAAATTTATTTGGTGCATTTTTGTTAGGCGATGAAGATGAGGAGGAAGAGATCGATGAAACTTTTAGGTTGAATATGCTTGTGTTGTTGGCAAATCGGCGAAGTTTCCATCTAGGAGTTCCGAAATCAAACAATTGGGATCTGAATGTGTTACAACATTTTGACGATAACCGATTTTGCCAGATGATGCGCGTGAACAAAATGGAGTTTGCTTACCTTTTAAACTTAATAAAAGATGACGACGTATTCCGAAATAATCGCAATGCAAGACAACTTAAAATTGATACACAACTTAAGATCGTACTTTATCGATTAGGATCATCGGGTGAAGGACTTTCGGTTCGTAAAGTGGCTTCTTTGTTTGGTATTGGAGATGGCGGTACCATTCAGATCGTAACCAGAAGAGTTTTTAAAGCTGTACTCAATTTGAAGCGAAAGTTTTTGTACTGGCCCGATGAAAGAGAACGACTAAAACTTGTTGGAGCAACAGAAAAAGAAATGCCTGGTTGTGTTGGATATATAGATGGCTCCGAAATTAAATTAGCTGAAGCACCTGTAGGGAATCACCAAATCTTTTTTTCTCGGAAGCGCCAATATTCTGTAAAAATTCAAGTAATTTGTGATCATCAATTGCGCATAAGGCAAGCTACGTTTGGATACCCAGGTAGCGTTCATGACACAAAAATGTTTTCGGACTCCTTGATTTCAAAATACCCGCACAGATTTTTGTCAACCGCGCAATGGATCGCTGGAGATAGTGCATATCCATTGAAGCCGTTCTTGTTAACCCCATTTCGGCAAAATAGTACAGAAATTACCAGAGAAGAAAGGACAAAGTTTAATAAATACTTTTCAAAATACCGCGTAC
>NW_023458698.1:80536-87301 GCF_013731165.1 Rhagoletis pomonella
CGCTCTGCCAGTAGGTTGTTAAATTGGATAGATTTAAATTGCTTGCCATTGTCGCTAAGGATAACCTCCGGTGTTCCGAAAATACAAAATACATGTTCTTGGAGAAAGTTGCAAATGTGAGTTGTATTGAAGTTTCTGATGGCCTTCAATAGGGGAAATTTTGTAAGATGGTCAAGGACAATTAAAATGCCAACGTTTCCTTTCCTTGACCTGGGATATGGACCAAGTAAATCTATATATAATTTCTGAAATGGTCGTTGGACAGTATACTGGATGGACATGGGCGGACGAAGAGTGACGTTAGGCGCTTTTCTTTGTCGAAAAATATCGCACTGGCCAACATATTCTTTCACGTCAACAGTCATATTCGGCCAGTAGAAATTTAACCGCAAACGCTCTAACGTTTTTGCAATGCCCCCGTGGCATTTGTTGGGCAGACAATGAGCGTTTTCCAATACTGGTTGGACTAAGGTTTTTGGAAGCCAGAGCTTCCAATTAAAAGCTTCACGTTCCATCAGGATGTTCGGTTCGCTTATATACTCGGTCATCCACTATTTGAAGATCGGGAAGGCGGTTGGCATTATTCCGGACATAACATAATAACTTTTTGTATTCAGCGGACGAAAACTCGGACGACTGAGGATCTACTAACGGACGGACTTCTACTTCATTTACCTCATCGAAATTTTGGCGCGATAGGCTATCCGGTACGACATTCAAAGATCCCTTTCTGTGCTCTATCTTAAATCGGTAACCCTGTAATTTAAGGGCCCACCTGGCTAATCTACTTGACAAATCTGCTTGTCGCATGAGACACTGTAAGCTGGCGTGGTCGGTAACGATGGTGAAGTCCTGTCCCTCAACATATGCTCTAAACTTCTTCAAACTCAGAACTGCTGCTAGGCACTCTAGTTCAGTAACGGTATAATTACTCTGGGCTTTGTTGAGTTTTTGAGAGAAATAAGCAATTGGGACTTCAACGCCTTCATCATTCTTTTGTAGCAACACCGCGCCAACACCGAGCTTGCTGGCGTCGCACTGAATAATAAATGGTTTTTCGTAATTAGGACTAGCTAACACCGGTGCAGAACAAAGCATCATCTTTAATTTATCGAAGGATTCGTGAGCTTCATCGGTCCATGTGAAATTTTTATTTTTTTTCAGCAAGTTAGTCAACGGAGTGGCAATCGCGGCAAAGTGGTCAATAAAACACCGATACCAACCAGCCATACCTAGAAAACGCCTTAACTGCCGGACGGTTGTTGGCACTGGGTAGTTTGTCACTGCAGAAATTTTGTCAGGGTCTGTACGCAATGTTCCATCACCCACAATGTATCCCAAATATTTTACCTCCTTGATGCAAAAACTACTTTTTTCGATGTTTATGGTTAATCCTGCCTTTCTCAACTGGTGGGCAACTTCGGACAATATGGACATGTGAGTGTCAAAGTGTTCGGACACTATTAGAAGATCGTCTAAATAAACGAAAACTTGAGTCTTTAACTGGGGAGGGATGACGCGATCCATCAAGCGACAAAGCGCTTGAGGAGCGTTGCATAAGCCAAAAGGCATTACACAATAACGATAAAGCGGACGATTTGGGACAGTAAAACAGGTATAATCGCGGGATTCATCTGCAAGAGGTATCTGCCAAAAGGCTCGACGCAAGTCTAGCGAACTAACATATTTTGCCTTAGGTATTCTACTTAGAATACCTTCAATATGAGGAAGGGGATATGCGTCCTTGATGGTAACGCTATTAACTTTTCTCGAGTCTAAACACACACGGACTTGATTTGGCTTTTTTACTAGAACAATCGGACTGGACCATGGACTATTTGGAGATTCTTCGATTACACCAAGCTTCAACATTTCATCGATCTCTGCATGGACTAGTTTTTCCACTGCAGGAGATATGGGAAAATATCTTTGTTTAATCGGACGGACACCAGGTTGGAGATCAATAACATATTCCATAAGTGACGTTTTTCCTAAGCCTTCCTTTTCACAGCTAGGGAATCTATTCTTAACTATTTCTAACTTTCGTTGTTGTTCACCAGTAAGAGAAATAGTATTTTCATAACGTTTTGCCTCAAGGGATACTTCGGAAAACATATTGGGAGCTATTTGGAACTTTATCCAGAAGTCTATTCCAAGAATGACTTTCTGCGACAAGCACGGTATAACGAAAAATTTAATTACCTTACTTCTACCCTCAAATTTTACACTTAATTCAATTGTACCAAAAACAACTTGCTTATTACCGTCCGCCGTATATACGCACGTTGAGTGCTTACGCAGTTGGTGGCTTTTGCAGACCTCTTCAGCTAGAGATGAGCCTAAACAAGAGACTTGAGCTCCACTATCTAATAATGCCAGTTTTTCAGATCCGAGAATTTCAATCTGGGCACATGGCCTCAGATCGAATGATTTTTGTTGAATAGACCCAACATAACCTTTCACTTGCTTTCGGTTAGTTTTCACCTTTTTCCAAAATTCGTTTATGCGGGCAGACGAGCGATTAGCAAGTGATGATGTATTGGTATCGGATTTAAAAATCTATTCCCGAATCTTGATGTAATTCTGTAACCGAGCTTCATACGGTAATATTTTGTGTACAAACCGTTAGTTTTTCCAGTGTTGTCCGAACGTATGAGTGCTGTTACGCCATCAGTCGTTTGTGATTTGTCAGGTCGTATGAGAAACTTCTTTAATTTTTGTTCTTCAAGTCTGAGCGAGGATTCTGCTTCGAAGCCTCGCTCACCTTGACGTTTCCCGGGCAGCAAGCTGGACACTTAGGTCTGTAAACGTCGGGTGCACCACAACCGTAACAAAACACTGTCCTATCTTCAACACAATCTATATGTCTGTGTCCCTCGCCTCTACAATTCCAACAAAGCAATTTACCTTTCGCAGGATAATTGGAAATTGCATCGATTTCGCTATCTAAGTTATTTAAGTCCTCTTCACACTGGAGTTCATTGGCAAAACGCCGCGGATACTGACGCTGACTTACAACTGACTGCAAGTTGGATGCTTTGGAAATTTCATTTACCAAACTTTCACCCTTCAGACATAATCTCCGTAACTCGGCCAAGGAATTGATTGGTATGTACAACAGCTGTTGCCGAACTCGCGGTCTCAGATTGTGCTGCAAAATCTCGACAAGCTCGGGCTCTGGCAGAGGAGCTCGTAGAGGCTCAGTTAGCTTGAGGACAGCATTTCTAAAGTCATCGAAACTTTCGTTAGACCCTTGTTTTCTGCTTCGGATTAGCTCCTTAATTTCGAAGTCGGTTCTGTGCTGTTGGAAATTTGTACGTAGCGCTTCACAGAGCGAAATCCAAGTTATGCGTTCGACCGAACGGCGGTACCTCCAGTACCAATCCTTGGCTTCATTTATGAACAGGCTTTGTACGTGTTCGCATAGCAGATTAAAATTTCCTCCGAGGGTATCTATAACCTGACATTCGATGCGGTATATGAAGCTATCAACTGATAATTTCCCTGAGCCGTCAAACTTTATATCCCAGTTAGAAATCAATTGAGGTATTCTACTAGAGTTGGGAACGCTAGACATATCACTGAATCGGAGCTGATCGACCTGTCGGTGGAAATTTTGTTGGGAAGTGTTGGGTAGATTTGGAATTTCCCTAGGCCAATAGGATGTTGAATTGTTTGGCAGGGCACTTGCCGGATAATTATCCTGACCAGGGCTAGTGCTAGCACCAGGTGGAGGTGCTTGGGTATTCAAATTTAGCCGGCCCAATAAATTAGTTAAGGAGCTTTCTATCCTGTCTTCTATCAATCGTGATACTCGATTTTCTAAATGATCAAATATGGAGGCCTGTCTTGCTGATATAACAGCAGACACAATGTTCCGTATTCGATTCTCTTCGTCTTTATAATTGATATTCGCTTCATTTGCCACAGGTAGAGATGCGGCACCTTCAGTTTGGTGTTCCTCTACCCGCACCGGCAATTCTAAGTTTATATTTTGTTGATCTGTTTGATGGGCAGCACGAGCTCTTGTGCGTGCTCCATTACCTTGATTGAAATCCCTACTAGTACACTTTGCGCGACACTGTGGACAAGAGTTATTCCTTTTGAGCCAGGTTAGTAGACATGCTCTGTGAAATTGATGGGAGCAAGCCGTCACTAACACGTCCTCGCCTTCTAATAAATTTTCTTTACGTATTGCGCACGCTAGTAACGGGTGATTTTTTTGAGGTTAGGATTTTCATGCATTAGTATTTGACAGATCACGTGGGATTTCAGACATGGTGTCAAAGAGAAAGATGCTCAGTATGCTTTGAAATTTCATCATGAATAGACTTACTAACGAGCAACGCTTGCAAATCATTGAATTTTCAATCAAAATCAGTGTTCGGTTCGAAATGTGTTTCGCGCTTTACGTCCGATTTATGGTCTACATAATCGACCAAGTGAGCAAACAATTAATGCGATTGTGACCAAGTTTCGCACTCAGTTTACTTTATTGGACATTAAACCAACCACACGAATGCGTACAGTGCGTACAGAAGAGAATATTGCGTCTGTTTCTGAGAGTGTTGCTGAAGACCGTGAAATGTCGATTCGTCGCCGTTCGCAGCAATTGGGTTTGTGTTATTCGACCACATGGAAGATTTTACGCAAAGATCTTGGTGTAAAACCGTATAAAATACAGCTCGTGCAAGAACTGAAGCCGAACGATCTGCCACAACGTCGAATTTTCAGTGAATGGGCCCTAGAAAAGTTGGCAGAAAATCCGCTTTTTTATCGACAAATTTTGTTCAGCGATGAGGCTCATTTCTGGTTGAATGGCTTCGTAAATAAGCAAAATTGCCGCATTTGGAGTGAAGAGCAACCAGAAGCCGTTCAAGAACTGCCCATGCATCCCGAAAAATGCACTGTTTGGTGTGGTTTGTACGCTGGTGGAATCATTGGACCGTATTTTTTCAAAGATGCTGTTGGACGCAACGTTACGGTGAATGGCGATCGCTATCGTTCGATGCTAACAAACTTTTTGTTGCCAAAAATGGAAGAACTGAACTTGGTTGACATGTGGTTTCAACAAGATGGCGCTACATGCCACACAGCTCGCGATTCTATGGCCATTTTGAGGGAAAACTTCGGAGAACAATTCATCTCAAGAAATGGACCGGTAAGTTGGCCACCAAGATCATGCGATTTGACGCCTTTAGACTATTTTTTGTGGGGCTACGTCAAGTCTAAAGTCTACAGAAATAAGCCAGCAACTATTCCAGCTTTGGAAGACAACATTTCCGAAGAAATTCGGGCTATTCCGGCCGAAATGCTCGAAAAAGTTGCCCAAAATTGGACTTTCCGAATGGACCACCTAAGACGCAGCCGCGGTCAACATTTAAATGAAATTATCTTCAAAAAGTAAATGTCATGGACCAATCTAACGTTTCAAATAAAGAACCGATGAGATTTTGCAAATTTTATGCGTTTTTTTTTAAAAAAAAGTTATCAAGCTCTTAAAAAATCACCCGTTACTTGCGGGGGCATATACTCGTTACTGTGCCTCAATGACATTTTGTCGAAGCTAATTTATATTTGCAAAAAAAAAACTTCAGAAAACACAAACTAAACACTGTCTTTTCATAACCTGTATGACAAAAACCAGTGAAAGTAAAAGATTCTGGGCTTAGTAGTAGTACACCCTCACTAAATAAAGAAAACCAAAACTGAACAAAAAATGTTTCTTTTTCCTCGAACTCAAATATAAAAATTTTTTCTCTTTGTTTTATTAATTTCCGAATTTATTTACGTGGGTAGTTAAACCTTTCAGCTCATTAATACAAACTCATGAAAACCTCAAGAAAAACTATTATTCACTTTGTATAATAATGCATATGTGTAGAAAGTAGGTTGGTATATAAAATATAAAGCAAAAATCTATACATAGAACATAATATCTAGCGAGATATCAAACCGTTCGCAAATTAAATATCATCAAAACTTGATCGAAACCCAAACAAACAATCAGCAGCAAAAAACAAAATCTGGTCTATCTCTTCCGGTCGTGTGGTAGTCTTATTAGGCTAAAGTAATCCCAGGCTACCTCAAGTAGGCCACAACACTTTGATGGCTTCAAAAAAACTTTAATCGGTTTTACGCTTAGCTTGTAATGCTATGTAAACCTATAAAATTACAAACTCACAAAATCAAAATGGTATCTCGAAATGGGAACTGAGAATAAAAAAACAATCAAACGCTTTTAAACTCGTAAGTTAATGCTACTATCGGTTACCTAGACGGCATGTAGCCATACTACAACTAAAATTCCTCATAGATTTATCAAAATATAGTTTTTACAAACGTTTGACAAAAAAAATCATTCATACTTCAACTATTCACTATCATCAGCGGTCAATTCTTGCGGCATATAGCCTGCAGGAATAACAATTCCAGCCTCTGCGTTCGCGTAGCACAATCGAACAACCTCAACAAAACAAACTACAACAAAATTTTTAACTTTAGTAACCTAGGTAGAAAACCTAAGCATATAGCTAGAAGTTTTAAAAATTCCAAAAAGTTCACATATCAATTTAGCTGACAAAAAACTAAATAAACCGGAAGGACAAGAAAAATATTCCAATAGGAAATCATATGAGGGAGACCACAAAGGATTAGGGCTACTAACAAGTACGCCACAGGTCGTCATGTGTGGGCCCCACGTTGGGCGCCATTTATCTGTTATGAGACCGTAGACTGGATATTGGAGAGGAGCTTGCGAAACCT
>NW_023458698.1:87401-90369 GCF_013731165.1 Rhagoletis pomonella
TTTGATTATCACCAGAGACGGTATTTTGATACTTCATGGCGGAAGGACCCACGTACATTTCGCTTGGAGTTAACGAAATCATAAAATGATTTGGGGTTATATATTATACGTCGTTTGATTTTACACAAGTAATCTTTATAACATTAAAGATATTATTTCTCAAGCTATATAACCGATTTATCAATTGGCAGCTATAAAAGTCTTTGGTGTAAGTATATCAAATAACTGGAATATAGCCCTAATTGCGTACTATGCGCTTTCTACGCAAGCAATTGTCTCTATCGCTATTATTTTATCTATGGATCATTATTAAAATATCTGCACGGAGAAAAATGCAAACTTGAAAAGGAATCAAAGTCATTTTAGTTTAATGTAATGCCATTGTTGATATTTTCAATAATGATTTGGTGATATTAACCCCACCTTTGTTTACTTTTAACAGATTTTTGTTGCCCTTTGTTTGAATACCCTTATGTTCTGCATATCACAGATGCTTTTGACGTAGAGTACGTCTTACATTTCGATATGAAGGCTATGCTCAAATGTTGTAGTTGTAATTTTTAGAGCTTCACCCAAACGCCTATTTGCACGAGAACTAATGAAGCGATTTCAAAGAGAAGTATGGCGTTTCAAAGATAAAATTCCAAACCTATCGACAGATTCATTTTTGTAAGTAACTAATTCGGTTTCTGCCGTAGAAATAACGGTATATACACTGAGGGATATAATGCATAGTAAAAATGAATACTTTATATTTGATTATCGTTTAAAAATGTTCGAATTTAAAAATAATATTTTCATACAAAATTCATTACGCACGTATTTGACTGTTCACATCTGAGTGTATATATGAGTGTACATACGCACCCCAAGCATGCAGAGCGCCGCTCTGAGAGCGGTGACAACACACACATTCATACATAGTACATGTTTATCCGTACAAATCGCGTGCTGTGGTGTTGATGGATATTCAACATTTGAAAGCAAATTTATATGCCTGGGTGTAGCTGAGTGCGCAAAGATGCATGCCACAGTTTGTTGATATCCGGAGATGGTCAGGGTTCGAATTCCACTGCAGGCAACATGCAAGTTAAATTTTTTTTTTTTAGTTTTTGTCTTGATTATTCACTTCACGGATGCTTTTTCAGAACGAAAGCGGTCATTTTAATATGCGCGTAATTGAATTTAATATTTACCAATATACAGTACTTTCGTTGACGTTTATAGTAAGATCAATTACGTTTTCATTTGATTTTAATATTTTTTTCCCTCAGTGTAGCTACTCTATTAACCCGTCGTAGTGCACATGGTAGTGCAGAATCGAACCAGTCCGAAACAGAATAGCGAAAAACTACAATAGAGGGCGCCCATAAATCACGCAAGTGACTACTTTAGTAACTCTCGGTAGTGCAGAGAAAGCCGATGGTGACTACCGCCTAGGACATTGAATTGTAAAAGTAATTGCTGAAATACACTGCAAGTAGTCGGTCGGTAATTGACGGCGTTTATCAGGTAGCTACCGATTCATCAGTCCTGTAGTCGCTCCCCCGTACTGCAGGGTACGCATCCCCAGTATGTACCCTCTAGAACTTGAAGGGAGATCTCCCAAATTGAGGAATAAAACATGATCTTTAACATGATCTCGTAGCATTAACAGAGATTTGTTGGTTTTATACACCATTATTACTAGCTTTGGAACAAAAAATTATGTGTCCAAAGTGCACAATAAATTTATGCTCCTTGAGACATGATTTTAGCGCAATACACTTAGGGAGTTCACAAGTGGTGCTATTTGTCATATTTGCTCTTTTGTACTATTTTTTTAGAACAGTTGTAAAATGAAACTTGTGAGCATCCCTTACTTTTTCGTGTGCTATTGTACAATATTTTAACAATTATATTTCACAAAATCAAAATTATTAAAACAACTTTAAAAAGTTTATAATGCGCAGAAGAAGCGAGAAAATCAAATTAGTGGCTGCGATTTGCGAGAAGTACGCGCAGGACGCAATCAGGTCGTCAAATAAGTCATTTATGAATTTTTTAAATTTATTTGGTGCATTTTTGTTAGGCGATGAAGATGAGGAGGAAGAGACCGATGATACTTTTAGGTTGAATATGCTTGTGTTGTTGGCAAATCGCCGAAGTGTCCATCTAGGAGTTCCGAAATCAAACCATTGGAATCTGGATATGTTACAACATTTTGACGATAACCGATTTTGCCAGATGTTGCGCGTGAACAAAATGGAGTTTGCTTACCTTTTAAACTTAATAAAAGATGACGACGTATTCCGAAATAATTGCAATGCAAGACAACTTAAAATTGATACACAACTTAAGATCGTACTTTATCAATTAGGATCATCGGGTGAAGGACTTTCGGTTCGTAAAGTGGCTTCTTTGTTTGGTATTGGAGATGGCGGTATCTGAATGGTAACTAGAATTCGTAACCAGAAGAGTTTTTAAAGCCATACTCAATTTGAAGCGAAAGTTTTTGTACTGGCCCGATGAAAGATTGCGACTAAAACTTATTGCCGCAACAGAAAAAGAAATGCCTGGTTGTGTTGGATATATAGATGGCTCCGAAATTAAATTAGCTTAAGCACCTGTAGGAAATCACCAAATCTTTTTTTCTCGGAAGCGCCAATATTCTGTAAAAATTCAAGTGATTTGTGATCATCAATTGCGCATAAGGCAAGCTACGTTTGGATACCCAGGTAGCGTCATGACGCAAAAATGTTTTCGGACTCCTTGATTTCAAAATACCCGAACAGATTTTTGTCAACCTCGCAATGGATCGCTGGAGATAGTGCATATCCATTGAAACCGTTCTTGTTAACCCCATTTCGGCAAAATAGTACAGAACTTACCAGAGAAGAAAGGACAAAGTTTAATAAATACTTTTAAAAATACCGCGTACGTATCGAAAATTGTTTTGGAGCTTTAAAGGAAAGATTTACCAGCCTTA
>NW_023458698.1:90469-92827 GCF_013731165.1 Rhagoletis pomonella
GGAAAGATTTACCAGCCTTAAAGAACTCAAGTTCAGATTGCATACGACACAAAACAAGAGGGAGTGTAATCAGTGGATAACAGTCTGCTGTATTTTGCACAATATTCTTATAAATTTCAACAGCGAAGACAACGGAAATTTCGCTGAACCTAGTGTCAGTTTATTGCCATCAACAAACCTTAGATATGGTCTACTAAACTTCATTCAAAACCAGACTAATGCTTAGCATTGTTAGTAAATTGTTATTTTAATAAAGATTTTAATTTTTTCTCAACAAGAACCATTTAGTTCTAAATTTTCAGATTTCTATGTAATAAATAGTTCGAAAGTAGTCCAGACTTTTCACTCCCTTAGAACTTTAGCCGAACTCTTTTTTATTTGGCGCTGTAATCGCCTAAGCGATTTGGCCGACTTCAAAAAAGCACGCCAGTGGTTTCTCTTCTATTCCAACTGACGCCAAGAGAAGCCAAGTCCGTCTCCACTTGGTCTTTCCATCTTCCTCTGCTTCCACCAGCGGGTTTCGATTTGAATACTTTTAGAGCTGGAGCGTCGGAGTCCATTCGAACGACAGCGGAGCCGCTGTATTTTAATTCGCTGCACTATGTCGATGTCGTTGTAAAGCTCGTACTGCTCATCGTTCCATCGTCTGCGGTACTCGCCGTCGCCAACGCGTAAAGGCCCGTAAATCTTCCGCAAAATCTTTCTCTCGAATACTCCAAGAGCCGCCTCATCGGATGTTGTCATTGTACTGTAATGTTTTCAGACGGCAGTAGCTGTTACTGCCAATATAGGAGTATTACATATATGGTTGAACCGATCATGCATTTAAACGTGAGTGTTTATTTTCCACTTTTTAGTTTTTACAAAAAACTAGACTTTTTTTAAGTTAATCCATTTATTGTTGTTCAAGTAAAAGCTTACGTACCAATAAACTTCAGGTGTATGGCTATAAACTATGGCTTGTAAAAATGCAAGTATGTCTGTTTATATTTAAAAATCAGTAGACTACTATCAAAAAAACCTACTCATATTTCAACTTAAGTTCTTCCATAGCTAGTCGCTCTGTCATTTCAAGCTCAAGTATTTTAAGTTTTTCTAGGCTTACAAGCTCTTTTTCTTTGAAATCTTGCTCTATTAAAAGGTGATTTTGCTTAAGCTCAAACTCTTTTTCTTTTAATCGCAATTCGCTTTCCCTTATGCCTAGCTCCCTATCTTTTGCAACCACGTCTGCTTCTAACTTTTGTTTTTTAAAACTTATTACTTCGGCTTGTACTGCCATAATTTCCGACACCCCTGTTCTGCTGTATATGCCTTTGCGACTTGTGCCTGCCGCGCAACTAATTTCAACTGCATTATCATTAATTGCTGGACTTGGTAAACACCGGCTCGTACGTGCCACGCTGCTAATTTCAGCTGTACTGTCAGTAGTTTCCTGAACCTGCACACATTCCGGAGTTTGATACCTCCCGGGAACTTCGAAAACTATGGGTGGTTGATTTTCAATAATATCCTCCAAACATAAGATATCGTCAGTCATCGTATCTTCGGTTATCATACCATCGCTAACTCTGCTTCCAAAAATATCTTCGAGTTCGTAAAAAAAACTGCAGGTTTTCAATAAAATATCTACATAGGTATAAAGAAATAAAAAGTTTGTTTTCCAAATACATTAGTCAGTCATAAATATTGAAAACCTACTCTTAATTGTATCACCATCCATGCTACCCGCCCCTGTCGAACCTTCCCAATCTTTCGCTTTCTTGTAATTCGTTTTCATATTACGCACTTTAGAACGCACCAGCTTCCACTGAATTTCTAGTTTTTTTTCTACACAGAAACGCGTATAAAAATCCTGGGCGGACGGCTTCTTATACATATGTGTTTAAGGAAAAAACCTCAAATAGGCGGTTTTCTAAAAGAAAATCAATTAGGGACTTCTCTTCCGACACTGTCCACATATGGTTTGGTTTTCCCCGGACACGCTTAGTTTTGCACTGAATTAAAAAAGATCTTTAATAAGTTAAATATGTTATAAATTAAAGATAACTTACTCCATTGCCATGAGATGACTCCATTTTTTTATTTAAAATTTGAATATTTTATTGTACTCAGACAAGGAAAAATGTAAATAAATAGAAATGTCTGATCCAATAGCACTCACAAATAGCAAAGTAAACATATTTTTCAAAGTTGTATTGTAATACAACAATTTTACTTGTAAAGCAAAAACAACACTTTTAAAACTGTTCTAAAAAAATAGTATAAAAGAGCAAATATGACAAATAGCACGACTTGTGAACTCCCTATATATATATATATAGTAAAAATTAAAACAAAAGCAAATTTGACTTACAGTTC
>NW_023458698.1:92927-94272 GCF_013731165.1 Rhagoletis pomonella
GTGTAAGATGATATTAGCTGTGGGGTCGAGTATGCAATCGCAAGGGGATGGGTTCTCGAGACCCATTAGGTGGCCGTGGGACAACTTCGAATGTCCTATTCGCAATCTTATTAATTTTGTACAGTCTAATCTACTTATCGTTTCGGGAATGTGACTTAGATAATCGACAAGTGAAGTGCGATTGGTGTTGATGGCTCTGTACCAGTTTGATATGAGGTTCCAGTTTCCTTTGTTTACTTGTTTTTGTATAGATTTGAGAAAGTGTTTAATGTCAGAGAAGTGGGTGTTGATATTAGTGGAGTGGATATTTTCATTTAATTCTTTACCTGTTTCTTTTTAAATATTACATACATATGTACAATTGAATTTTTGTTAAAATTTTGATTTAAAAACTTGAAGTTTAAAGCAAGCAAAATAAATTAAAAATGAAGTAAAGTGGGGCTAAAGTCATTTTCGTGGGGATTAATTCCTTTTTTTTCGTGGGGATTCTGTCATGTAAGAACCCCCACGTTTGGGGGGGGTTAATTCATTTCGATTGGTGGGGATAAAATCATTTTCGCGGGGTTTAATTCATTTTTTTTTCGTGGGGATTCTGTCATTTTTGGTGGGGAAAGATTCACTGAGACATTGGTGGGGCTTAAGTCATTTTGCCCGGTGGGGGTTAATTCAGTGGGGGCTAATTCATACACCCGACCTGGAATCCAGATGAGGGTTATCCTTGGAAATGTGTCAATGAGGGTATTTCTTATTTCCGTGCAGTAAAAGTTATTATTATGTATGTTTGATATGGCTTTAAGGGAAGATAAGGAATCTGTACATATGGCAAATTTTCCTTACCTGCTTATTGCATACTTGGTTGCTTCATGGATAGCGACTATTTCAGCCGAAAAAACAGAGCTATATTCAGGAAGCAGACCTAACTTGATAATGTGATTCTCATCGGTTACACTGTAGGAAGCAACCCCACTTGATTTTGAACCATCAGTATAGATGAAAGAGTGATGAAGCCATGAAGGGGGGACAGATCGTTTGGAGGTTAGTTTGATTGGGGAGTTGGGAATTTCGAGCTGGGAGCAGTTTTTTATAATTCTTAGTAGTGTTGATGGGATCCTTGGTATTCTTTTGTTTTTGTGAAGTTTGTTAATTATGTGAAAAAGTGGCGTGTCTCGACTGTGGAGTATTGACTTGGATAGTTTATTAAGCTCTAGCTGTCTATTGTTTTCGAAAGTAAGAATGTTATTTGTTGATTGGGGAGGATCGAGATGCTCCAATGGCGCTTCTTATTGCTGCATTAAGGGTGGTTTTTAGTTTACCGAGGAGGGATTTGGAGCAGAAACCGAAAATA
>NW_023458698.1:94372-95736 GCF_013731165.1 Rhagoletis pomonella
AGAAATACGAAATCTTCGATAAATCAATAAATATTAAGGCTAATTTATTCAAATTTGATGCTTGCAACAATTCTTACCAAGAATTACGGTTATGACAAAATTTTGAAAAATGTGCGTGGCACCGCCCACTTTTGATCACTGTCCTACCAATTTGTACCAAACTAGGTATGGTTGTTGTGCTTGCCACATAAAAGCAAAATGTTGAAAATTATTGAAATCGGACTAAAATTACGGCAGATTTTCGTATAATTGTAAATTTCAGAAATGCTTGAAGCTTCAATATTTCGAAATTTAAGGACGCTAATTTACTCAAAATTTATACACCCCGGCTTACCATATAGCGGTAGCTTTCGGAAAGGTGAAAATCATATATTTAATACTTGCCCTGGGTATTTAATGTTCGGCTCCGCCCGAACTTAGATTTTCTTAATTGTTTTTTTGTAAAAAAAACAGAATTTGTTTTTCTATACTGTTGTACGGATCAAGTGAATGCGTAAGCTGGTTTTTATTGTTTTAGTTAAATGCCTTCCTTTAAGCTCAGACTGGCTGTATGCAATAAAATCGTCTCGTGTTGATTTCTGATTTTCCCCTCGAACGTCTTTGAAGGACGCTCTACTAGGGATAGGTAAATTCGATATTCGAAGCTACGAGATTCGAATTTTAATTGAATTTTAGCTACAGAATGGCGAATTTTTGAAATCGAACTTTGTGATGCTAAAATTCGGATAAAATCGAATTTTTCTAGAAAAAATCGAATTTCATCTTAATTTGCAACAAAGCAACTCTGCAACTTTTTTCTTTCTGACTACATTTGGCATCACTGTATGTGGAGTGCAATGGGGTATAGTCGTTGTGCTGTGTATGCAGTTACAGTTGCATGGCTATACTCAATCCCGACTCTTGCGCCCTCGTTCGCGCACTCTGGGCAACGTGAGCAACCCATGTGCGAGATGCGGTAACCAATCCGAGTGGAGCCTTGAGTCACGGCAGAAAGAGAGGGAGCTTCGGTGGGGCCACTCTGACTTATTAGGTTTAAGGGCTCACTGAAGTCTGCAGCGTCTGTTCACCAGTAGGTGCGGCTGCAAGCGGGTGTCTGCTTGGAGCAAGCGGCTCGCTATATAAACGTGTATTTGGTTGCGAAACCACCCCCGTCCCAGCAATGGGTTGTGCGCTGGCCTTGGGACCCGCCACGTAAAAACAACTTATAGTGAAGAAGCAAGGCAAAGCCTCCGATGAGACCCCCCCTTATGATGACGACCACGGCAAACGTTTAAAGGACTACGATTTGAGGGCATGCACCTGGAATGTAAGGACCCCTAATGGGGAAGGTGCCTCTGCCCGGCTGGTTGATGTCCTCGTAAGGA
>NW_023458698.1:95836-99892 GCF_013731165.1 Rhagoletis pomonella
ACTTACTTATGTACTAAAATTTGTTTTATTATAGCTTAAAATTATTGTAACCAATAAAGGTAAATATGTTGTACAAAAAACAAATAAACAGAAGTTCACAAAAGTTGATATAAAACTATTCGTCGATTTAAATTGTTAACTTTTTACTGAGCATGTTTATTTTACGAGGAGGAAGCATCGAAAGCCTAACCCCTTCCGTGTGAGACTTTAACCCAAACTAAAATTCCTACCGTCATGTACCGTTCCCCTCCCGGTAACACCGTCAAGGATTTCGTCGGGATTATAACACTGTGTGACTGATAAGGTTATAGATCTATTCTCTTCCTCTTCTTCATTTTTGGTGCTGTAACCGCCAAAGCGATTTTGACCAACTGACGCCTATTAGAAATGCCAAGTGAAGCCAGAATACTTTCAGAGCTGGGGCGTCGGTGTCCATTCGAACGACATGATCAAGCCAGTTGAGCCGCTGTATTTGAATACGCCACATACCAGCACGGGCATGTGAGTGATTTATAGTGTGGTTTTCGTATGTCGAGAGAATACTTTACTCCTGAATTGCCTACTCAGTCTAAAGCAGCACTTGTTGGCAAGAGCGATTCTGCGTTGGATTTCCATGCTGACATTATTACAGGTGTTAATGCTGGTTCCCAAGTAAACGAAATTCTCTACTTCCTCGAAATTATAACTGTCAAAAGTGACGTGGGTGCCAGGCGCGAATGAGCTCATTGTTTGTTTGATGACAGGAGATACTTCGTCTTGTCGTCGTTTACCACCAGACCCATTCGCTTTGCTTCCTTGTCCAACTTGGAAAAGTCAGGACAGACTTCGCGGTTTTTCTTACCGATGATGTCAGTGTCATCGGCATAAGCCAGCAATTGTACGCTCTTGTAGTAAATTGTTCCTAAGCGGTTCAGTTCTGAAGATCTTATTATCTTCTCCAACATCAGATTAAAGAAGCCACATGAAAGAGAGCCGCCCTGTCTGAAACCCCGTCTGGTGGCGAAAGGCAACAGAGCAGAGCTGGTGGTATTACTCAACGTCATTTTTCACAGGCGTATGACAGACATAGCGGCATATACCTTTAAGTACTGTCGAAATCGGCTTTAAAGTCGACAAGTAGGTGGTGAGTGCGGATCACTTTCTCGCGGGTCTTTTCCAAGATTCGGCGTACTGTGAATACCTGGTCTATGGTAGACAATACATTCGATAAGACCTTGCAACCTATGCTTAGAAGGCTGATCCCGCGGTAGTTGGTACGCATGGCGGGGTCGCCTTTCTTGTGGATTGGGCAGAGCGCACTTGAATTCCAGTCGTCGGGCATGCACCTTATTACCTCCTTGCCATCGTAATTAAATAGCTCAGCTGACAGGCCGTCAGCTCAAACAGCTTTGGCACTTTTCTTCATAGTCAGGCGCTGGAATATCGACTCCATCGTCATCGACTGGGACCTCGAAGTGCTTCCGCTATTCAAAAGGGTCGAAAAGTGTTCCCTCCATAATCTGAGTACGTTCTGGACATCGGTCACTAGGTCGCCATGGCTGTTTATACAAGAGTCTTGAAACCTTCCGTAAGTCGCTCAACTCTCTGCTAAAAATTTCGGGTGTTTTTTCTGTCGGACAGCATTTCAAGCATTTTCTCACACTCGTGATCGTACCAGTAATTAGCGGGAAATGTGGTTCCACTGCTCGCGCAAGTCGGTTTGTTGAAGAGTGCTCTCCCACAGCAGGTGTGAGGGTCGAGCGCCGAATCCATTGGCCGTCTGTTTTGATTGCAGCTTTTCGACGTTGAACTTTCCCTGCATTGTTGGGGGCCCTTTTTTTGCTTCTCCGAGGTTAGGTCGTATATTGGCTGCATCAATATAGTAGTGCGAGTCGATGTTTGGCCCTCGGAGTGTACGTATGTACATCTAAAACATGTCCCACTTTACCTCGTTCCCAAACTAGCGTTCGGTCGCTACCCAGAGTATTCATGGATATAAATATCCGGACGTAGTTAGCTGCGATTTGAACCGTAAGCACACGAATCACTTCTGGCCACTCCCAGGTGAATGGCCGTCAAAAGCTTTGCAGTACTGGGAAATGTACAAAACATAGTGGCCAAAAACGAATATCTCAACTAAACCCTGATGAATTTTTTTAAATTCGCTCTACATACCTGTATAATAAACCAAATAGCCGGACAAAACGTTAAATGATATACATACATTTGTATGTATGTATAAGTATGAGGGCGTATTGAACATTTTGAGTACGCAGATTTTTTAGGCTGGTATATTTATTTATGCTAAATATATTACTTGATTTTGTTTTGTCACACTTTAGAAGTAAACGTCTTGGCTGTTCACCCAACCGCTTAGTAAAGACACAAACCTAAAGACAAAGTAATAAACAATTGAACTATAAATTTATTTATAGTTTCCGTTCAATACCGTTCCGTTCAAGGTTTTTACCCTTTTAAAATGGAAGTGCTTTGAAATTAGAGATAATTACTTGATACAGAACCGGATGATCCACATATCTACTTTTCATATCAATTTACTAATTATTTAGTTAGCGTTGGGAGTATAATTTGTTATACAGTATATTTATAGGAAAAACCTTGAAATTTAGGGGGGGCCGAAATTATCAAGCAAGCATTTTGTGGTAGTATTTTTGAATATCTAGGCAAAAATTTGAAAGTTAGGCCCGGCCCCCCCTGCCCCTACCTGGCTACACCCATGTGTGTGGCCACTGTCAATAACAAAGAAAGAGTAGATTTAAAATTTCTTCAAAAACCCGAATAAATCTAGTCCGATTGGAGTAAAGTCCAAACGCTGACGCGATGTTTTGGTACCGAGCGAGACCGTATTGTTCGGCTGTTTTCAGCTTTGATATGCTTTGTTTCATTTCTCATACGTTTCGTTTCTGACCCGCCTAATACACACTTAGTCAAAATAAACATGGTTCAACTTTAGATTAATTATGGCAAGTACGAAAAAGGATTTTCACACTTTGCTATGACGTGCAGTCATATTTGTTCTACTGTTCAACTATGTTTTTAGTGAGATCGACGTGTTTTATTTTGAAACTTAATAATATTTCATATTAAAACACGTAATATTGAACCTAAATAAGATCGTATTTATTTTTTAAGTCAGTTTTTCTCTGGGTGTAAGAGCCCAATCTAACATCAAAAGCATATCATGTCTAGTAGTATTTTTTAAGATTGGTCCACAAAAAAAACCTAATAAAGAAAGAAATAAATGCAGATATTTAAAGCATACATAGCTAACAAAAAAAATATATCATTAAATGGGCTACATATCGCACACCTAGACCTAAAGTGAGCTAACTCAAAATTCAGAGAGGGAAATTTAACTGCTTGTGGATCGTACAGATTCAACGCAATTTCTACAAATACGGGTATAACAGTAGGTGTTTAGTTAATGTATATAATCATGAAGAAAAAAATAATTCCAGTAATTGAATGTAAGTCCTATGAATTGATTTATGCAAAAAAATCACCCAACATTTTTTTTGAGTTGATCGCATTTTAGATCTAGGTGTGTGATGAGTTCTCTTTTATCAAATTGATAAATATGCGGCGCCCGGGTAACACGACCGAACGTCACATCTCCACAGGCAAAAAATATTGACTACAATCTGTCATTTTATTTGCCAGATATGTATAAGTTTTATCAGTGAATTTAGACAACATTCGCATTCGCATTCATTTTTGCGAATGCGAAAACGAATACGAATGTCAAAATTAATGCGGAAGCTCCGCGGTTGCGAATGCGAATATTCGCAACAACCCTGGTATGTACATTTGTATGTTTTCCTTCGAAAACTCGATCAAGCCATCATACAATTTGTCCTCAATTTCATTGTCGAAATCGTCTTTTTCATCGTTTATTAATGAAGTTTTCTCGATTACCTTTACTAAAGCCACCTTCGATAAAATTTTTTGATATTTATTTGGTCTTCTAACAATAGTTGCGATCCCGTACGAGCCCGGACTAGTCAGAAAGAGTCAGAATCAGTCAGATTTTACTGGAAATCGATCCCGTACTCGGAT
>NW_023458698.1:99992-103407 GCF_013731165.1 Rhagoletis pomonella
CTATTATTATATGCTTTTAAGAAATAACTATAGTTTATAGTTTAGAATTAAAAATAGTTTTATGAGAAATGGTAATGGTAAACATTTAATGTAAAAACTAAAAAATTTGAAGTAGATTAAACAATAGAACACATCAAATAAAAGTGTTAAAGAAACGAGTGAAAATTGTATTAAACACAAGCAAACGATGAAATAAAATTTATAAAAAAGTAATGGGAATAGGTTTTTGTATTTTATATAAGGTTTTATTATTTTACGTGACCATTTAAATGGTCTATTGTCATTAGACCAAAGAATGATCCAAGGTAATTAGTATAAAATATGGTATAATCAGATGAGAATACAACATGATCTAGTGCAACCACCAGATATAATAGTCCAGTAGGTACACTTTAAGAAGTGGTCCAGTGTAAGCAGTCGCGTCGATGGTCCAAAAGGTGTGGTTACGTATGTGGTCCAGTGTAAGCAGTCGCGTCGATGGTCCAAAAGGTAAGGTTATGTAGGTGGTCCAGTGTAAGCAGTCGCGTCGATGGTCCAAAAGGTGTGGTTACGTAGGTGGTCCAGTGTTATGCTGCGTTGGACCAAAGGTGGTCAGGTCCAATGACATCGCAATGTTAATGTAACCATATTTTTTTCATATATTTGGACCATTTCGGTTACTAGTGTTGGTTACGTCGTAGTGTGGTCCTGTACTAGAGTTTAATCTAGTCCCACTTTTTGCAGGGGTGTTTCTGGCGTGTGTGTGAGCAGAGCATGTGTGTGCAAATACGAACCCTGCCTGTGTGTGTGCATTTCGTTGGCTGAGTGGAAGATCGACCTATCTCGGCAGCCAGTTCGAAAACATTCTATCTCAAAAAACTTTTCAAGAACGCCCTATTTCAGAATTCGTTTCAAAAACGCCCTATCTCAGCTGCCGATTCAAAAACGCCCTATATCAGAATATTTTCAATACATTTTGAAGTGAGATAGGGCGTTTTTGAACCGAATTTTGAGATAGGGTGTTTTTCAATAAAATTCTGAAATAGGGCGTTCTTGAAAAGTTTTTTGAGATAGAGCGTTTTCGAACTGGCAGCCGAGATAGGTCGATCTTCCACTCAGCCATCGATTTGTTGTTGATGTTGAGTAATTGTTGGAGGTAGTTTTTATTAGAGTTGGAGATAAAGAGTTGCGTGATGAGGAAGTGGCTTGTGTTGAAGTGACAGTGGGCTTTGGAGTGATGAATGAGTGTGTGTCGCGAGTTGAGCTGGTTGTAGGAGGTGTTGAGTTGTAGAGCGGAGAAGTAACTAGATCGTGAGTGTCAGGAGTGGAGGTGTGAAGAGCGGAGTCGGAACGTAGTGTAGATGAGTATGTCATTTTCTCGTGTTGGTGTCTTTCTTTGTAGATTGAGTGGGCAGTTTTGGTGTCGACTTTTTGTAGAGTTTTTATTGCTTGCATCTCTTTTTCTTTGATGAATACGGGACATTGTTTATCTTGCGATGAGTGGTGGATATTGCTTATTTTGTTGTCTATGCAGTTAATACAGGCCGTCGCATAAGCGCACGTTTCTACATTTTCAATATTTATATGGTCTTCGTTTCCACAGTTGTAACATATCTTGTTGTTTTTGCAATATTTAATAGTGTGACCAAATCGGTAACAGTTCTTGCATTTTAGTGGAAGAGGTATATATGGGCGAACGAACACCTTTCCATAGCCTATGTATATTTCTGTAGGTAGTTTTGTGACTGAGAATGTAATGATAATTAGTCCCGTTTCTACGAGTTCATTCTTGTCCATCTTCATAATTTTTTTAACCTCGGCTACGTCTTGTTTTGCAAGTTCTTCTAAGATTTCAGATTCCGGAACATATCTTAGGTCGTTGGAGTAGATGACTCCTTTTGTGTAATTGAGCGTTGGGTGTTCGTTTACTTCTACCTTAATTGTAGGTGATATGCTAATTAGCTTTACTAAGTTGTTCGCTTGTGAGAAGTTTTTGGTTATTATTAAGATTGTGCCGTTTCTTAGCTTTTTGCATGAGCTCACTTCACCTCCGCAGACGTAGTCAATGGTTTTTTTTAACAAAAAGGGAGAAACATTTGCCAAGGTGTCGTTGCTGTTTGTTCTGGACATGATTAAGTATTTTGGGCCGAGTGACGTATTTTTTAAGTGCTTAGTCTTGTCGATGTCGATTAGTTGTTGGGTTTGTTGTTTGCGACCAAAGTCGTCGGGTGGATCTTTCATGGTTATTAATAGATGCACGTAACTTCTTACGGTTTGAGGACAACAAAAACAATCAGAGGTTTACTGAATTGATTATTATCACTGAGCGCTTATCTAAATGTTCTTAACAAATTAGCTTTGCACGGAGATCAAATTAGAGCGAACTTTGCTTCACGAGTGTTATCACAGAACTGTATTTGTGATCCGATTTAACTCATATTCGAAATATATACATATGTATTAGTAGCGATAGAGCAATACTATTGCCAAAAAATATGCGCAAGGTGGCGCTGGAGCCGAGTTATTGCTAAAAATCGTCAATTCGGAGGCACCAGAGATCAAAGTCAAATTACCCCCGTTAAATCAACCATCAGAACCATTGCGGTCCTTGCTTTACGTTGACTAAACAGAATGTGGACCAATGATACTTACCAGTTTGGAAATTCACCATCGAGCCGCAAGGACTTCTTCCCGGTATAACGCTTTCGTCAGGTTATTTAAGACGGCAATAGAGGATATGCCTTCTGTCGACCACAAAACCAAACGTGAACGTGAGTTTCTGGCGAAAACGTTGGACCAAATGTTTCAATAAAAAAATTAATTTTGGGCGGGACGAAGTTCTCCGCCATATAAATTCAGATTTCAAACTGTGTACAAAAATTTGAAAAATTCTGCCTATTTTCACCGAAATTTCAAACTTTTTAATTAGAATTTGGTATGCAGTTTTGTAGGCCATTTAATTCTAGTATAATAAGGTGCAGGTTTCAAGCTGCTATAAAATTTATTTATTAAATTTTATGGCTTGGTGTTAAATATTTAACGCAACCCTCTGCGGCAGAGAAATTTTGATCTCGATTTTCTAACATGTGGCAACTCCTTTCATGGAACTAAAGATATGTTGCACACCCGAAGGACAAGGCCTTTCATGTGACTCCTCATTTTTACAAATCGAACGAACGATACAGATTTTATGGCTTGGTGTTAAATATTTAACGCAACCATCTCCGAACTCGATTAAGAAGTTTCACTTCAAAAACAAACTCTTCGACGGGACTCTGAAATCGATAAGGCCTCCAAGTTATTAGGTGCAATCCCGTATTCCTCGGACTCGGACTAGTAAAACTGTCAAAGAATAAAAATTCGCTCAGAGCGAGAGAGTAACATTGAAAAGTACGGGATCGCTTTCTAGTAAAAAATGGTAACTTCTGTCAACTTC
>NW_023458698.1:103507-105449 GCF_013731165.1 Rhagoletis pomonella
TGCAAAAAGCTAAGAAACGGCACAATCTTAATAATAACCAAAAACTTCTCACAAGCGAACAACTTAGTAAAGCTAATTAGCATATCACCTACAATTAAGGTAGAAGTAAACGAATACCCAACGCTCAATTACACAAAAGGAGTCATTTACTCCAACGACTTAAGATATGTTCCGGAATCTGAAATCTTAGAAGAACTTGCAAAACAAGACGTAGCCGAGGTTAAAAAAAATTATGAAGATGGACAAGAATGAACTCGTAGAAACGGGACTAATTATCATTACATTCTCAGTCACAAAACTACCTACAGAAATATACATAGGCTATGAAAAGGTGTTCGTTCGCCCATATATACTTCTTCCACTAAAATGCAAGAACTGTTACCGATTTGGTCACACTATTAAATATTGCAAAAACAACAAGATATGTTACAACTGTGGAAACGAAGACCATATAAATATTGAAAATGTAGAAACGTGCGCTTATGCGACGGCCTGTATTAACTGCATAGACAACAAAATAAGCAATATCCACCTCTCATCGCAAGATAAACAATGTCCCGTATTCATCAAAGAAAAAGAGATGCAAGCAATAAAAACTCTACAAAAAAGTCGACACCAAAACTGCCCACTCAATCTACAAAGAAAGACACCAACACGGGAAACTGACATACTCATCTACACTACGTTCCGACTCCGCTCTTCACACCTCCACTCCTGACACTCACGATCTAGTTACTTCTCCGCTCTACAACTCAACACCTCCTACAACTAGCTCAAGTCGCGGCACACACTCATTCATCACTCCAAAGCCCACTGTCACTTCAACACAAGCCACTTCCTCATCACGCAACTCTTTATCTCCAACTCTAATAAAAACTACCTCCAACAATTACTCAACATCAACAACAAATGCACACACAAGTTCAAATGAAACCTTACTCTCATCGCACAATCTTCCATCCACCAAGCTTAAAATCTTCCCTAGAAACACCCCAAAACGGCTCATATCGCAACTAAAGGCAAAGGGAAAAAAACTCAAACAAACCAGGCATTCACCCAACAGGAAATCCACAGACTTACGTCTCATCTTCATCTGACAAGGATATGGTAGATTAAGTACTAAACTTGATTAGTCATTAAGATATATACACAGCTTATTAATCAGATTACGAATACTCAGCTTATTTCCCTAACTTTTAATAGCAGCAATGACTTTTCGTATAATTCAATGGAATATGAACGGGTACTACTACAACTACAATCAGTTACTTATTCTAATCAAACGCTTCAATCCAAAAGTCATCTCAATCCAAGAATTTCACTTAAACTCCCTCGCCAACATTCCCATCCCAATCAACTTTACTCCATACTGCTCAAACACGCTAAAAATCCCATTTGGAGGTGCCCTTTTACTAGTACATAATTCCGTACAGCAAAAACACACTCCCATTAGCAATGACTTCGATGCGATAGCAGTTGAGGTCTGTTCTTAAATAAAATTCAACATTGCTTCTATCTATGTACATCCGCGGACGAACTTTATAATCTCCAACCTCCGAAATACGCTCTACCCCCTCAACGGCCCATCAATAATAACCGGTGACTTTAATAGCTGGCACAACGATTGCGGTTCTCAGAAAACCAACAAGAAAGGCTCTACTCTCTCAAACTTCATTAACGACTCCAACTTTATACTAATGAACGACGGCTCACCTACCCACCTGTCCACACATAATTCACTCACCCATTCACTCACTTCCAACACTCAAGCTGTCCCCACATCACCCCCTCGCTTCAACACAGCTCACGATGACTGGCCTACGTTCAATGCAAATTGCATGCAACTCAACCCCACTCGCAAAAATAGCTCAAACATTAATCAAGAAGCTGCTAACATTAGAAAAATCATTCTGCAATCCGCAAATGAGTCAATACCACAATA
>NW_023458698.1:105549-110697 GCF_013731165.1 Rhagoletis pomonella
GAAGTTGACAGAAGTTACCATTTTTTACTAGAAAGCGATCCCGTACTATTCAATGTTACTCTCTCGCTCTGAGCGAATTTTTATTCTTTGACAGTTTTACTACCGGGAAGTGTACCAGGCACCGATCTATTCGGAAAAATCGTATTTATGGTCCGATTTTTGCTTAAAATTTGGTACGTAGGTAGTTTTTTGCCTAGATTAGCATGTCCGATTCCTTTTTTTTTCAAGAAGTGGACCAGGGACCGATCTATTCGAAAAATCGTATTTATGGTCCGATTTGATTAAAGTTTTGTACGTAGGTTTTGCCTAGATAAGCTTATAGGATCCTGTTTTCCAATTTTCATGCAATTTCGAATATAAATAGGTTTGAGCAACCACCATATCAAGGGGCGAATTCGTCACTAGGCAAGTTTTTTTTGCGACAATCAGAAACAACGGATACAGCCAAAAATGTATTCATCAGTTCGTTTTCATCTATACTAATTATATAAAGAGAAGTCCCCTTTTTTGTAACAGGTAATCTCGCGAACGGCTGGTCCGATTTTCATGAAATTTTGTATATAAACAGCTTTCAGCAACCACCATTGCTTTTTTCCTGTAGGTGGACCAGGGACCGATCTATTCGAAAAAATCTTATTATGGTCCGATTTGCTTAAAATTCGGTACGTAGGTAGCTTTTTACCGAGATTAGCATATAGGATCCTTTTTTACCGGGAAGTGAACCAGGGACCGATCTATTCGAAAAATTCGTATTTATCGTCCGATTTGCTTGGAATTTGGTAGGTAGGTAGCTTTTTGCACAGATTAGCATATTGGATCCTTTTTTCCGGTAAGTGGACCAGGGACCGATCTATTTGAAAAAATTGTATTTATGGTCTGATTTGCGCAAAGTTTAGTACATACTATGGCACGCAGGTAGCTTTTTGCCGAGATTAGCATATAACATCCTTTTGTCCGGTAAGTTGAGCAGGGACCGATGTATTCGAAAAAATCTTCTTTATGAGCTGATTTGTTTGAAACTTGGCGCATGGGTAGCTTATTGCCCGGATTAACATATAGGATACTTTTTTCTGATAGGTGGACCAAGGACTGATCTATTCGAAAAAATTTTACATATGGTCCGTTTTTCTTGAAATTCGGTACACATATTATAGCTATACATACAATAGAATTAAATGATTGTTTTACAGTTGGAAAGGTGTTTTAAGGCGCCGCAAAGCAATCGGCTATTGGCTATTTACGTATACTTATTATCTATACCAATTATATAAAGAGAAGTCCCCTATTTTTATTAGAGGTGATCTCACAAATGGTTGTACCGATTTATATGAAATTGTGGACACCTTATGGTTATAGGCTGATAATAATTTCATTATATCAAGGGAGCGTGGCATCTCGCATACAAATCGAATTTTTCATACCGCATATCTCTGGAAGTATTTTGGTAGAGTCCTGGAACTTGATATGGTATCAATCCTATACTCATGGAGAAAAGTGGGCGTGGCGCCTTCCAAACATACTGAAACTTTTACCTATCTGTAAATACATATATAATTCTTGGGTACCTGTTTTTGTGAGTGATCTCCTCCTAAACGAGGTTAACAACTTAAAACACCACGATCCGATCTGGCTAATATTCAAAACATGTATTGGTAACATGAAGGGAAATATTTTTGAACCGATTTGCCTCATAATAAAGATATATAGGGGTAAGAGTAGTGGCAATAGTATTGCAAAAAAGATCCGCAAGGTTGCGCTGGGGTCGAGCTATTGCTAAAAATTTTCAAGTGAAGTCATTCGGAGATACCAGGCATCAAAGTAGTCAAGTTACCACCGTTAAATCTACTACCATAACCATTGCGGTCCTTAATTTACTGTGACTAAACAGAATAAAGATAATTCTTGATGAATACCTACAAAAAAAATGTAAGACATTTGTGATATTTCGTCTGAAGTAAGTCTATGTACCTTGGATTTCTGTAGACCAATGAGACCATCTTGAAATTGCCTCCGGATTCAAGGACACAGGATATAGGATACAAGGATACAGATTCATCATCGTACCGTATCAGTGTTGCCGCAAGAACTTCTTCACGGACATAACGAAAACCAAACTTGAACGTGAATTGTGGTGAAAACGTTGGACCAAATGTTTCAATAAAAAAATTAATTTTGGGCGGGGCGAAGTTCGCTGGGTCAGCTAGTACCTATATATTTATGTACAACTGTAGCTAATATTGTACGCGTCTTCCCAGGTAGGTTAAGTGCGGGTGATAAACACATGTAGCATAGTTAAATACTGTGTACATAACTACAATTAAAACGTTGAAAATGTTACAATTTCGGCATATGACTGAAAAAAAACTCTAAAATACACACAAATTATGGTTAGCGTTAGATAGCTTGTTTGAAGGCCCTTCTACTGATATCCACATGAATGACATGGACTGAGTAGTGCGGCCTCAGTGGTAGTTTAAAAAATTGAATTTTTTCGAAATTCAGGCAGCAGCCACGCCCACAAAGGCATACGAATCAAAACATCCTGGAACAAAACCATCTTAGTTTTTTTTGTACTTTAATTCCTGAAAGTTTGAAAAAAATTAAATGATGGTACGTACAGACGCCACATACATACCAAAGCATCTCGTAGTGGAGACACAGACCAAAACACATATACCTCTATATCTTTCCAACAAGTGGCCGGAACTTAATATATAAGGTATCGATTGAAAGGTATTGGCGTATAGAATAACACTAAATATGTTGGGTGTGCCCACAAGCCCCCATAAACCGGCAAAAGCAAAAAAACGTTTTTTGTTTCGCATCACTTTAGCCTAATTTTTAAGAATCCGGTTAATCGGTTATGAAGCTTGAATACATTTTCTGGACACACTCTGTAAGACCTTTCCAACGATATCTCAAACATGTCCATTGGACGTCTGGATATAAACTTCCAAATCTCGTGTATATATAAGCGAGTCATTTCAGCATGCTACTGTGGCTGCTTTCGTCACTCGCGCGCACTGCCGTTCGCTGTGATATGTATATGTAGGTAAAAAATTGTAGCTACCATTTTTAGCCACAGCGACTTTTTTAGCCCTTTTTGAAAGGAATTTGGCTACCACTAAAAATGATTCGCGGCAACACTGAACGGAACACCATCAAAAAATTGCGTCAGTGATGCCAAAAAGACGAAAGGGATTTCCGCAAACGATCGAAGGGAAAAATACATAACGAAATATAACATAACTCAACACTAATTTAGCAGTTCATTTCCAAATCAATTGCTTAAAACATATAGGTCTTGTCAATATACACTTGTAGCGTTACGTGATACGTTTATTGAAGAAATATTATAACCCCTGAAGTGAACATGACAACCATTTTGTAAAGATTCAAGAAATCAGCAATAAAAAATAACAGTAAATTAATTGATACATTTTAACGGCTCGCTTTCCGCTATTAGATTAACCGATTAAGTTTTAATAGCCCATTATTACTAGTCGAATGTTTTGTTGAAGATTCAAACTCTGCGATCTTAAACAGTTCAAATCAAATTTATGTTTTGTTGTACAGCATTTTATAATGCATATTTCCCTTTAAGTATTAGCAAAAATCCCTTTGGCTTACTTTATATCACTGAACGCAATGTATTGGAAGATACCTAACGGATTCGTAGTATGTTCGGCTGTCTTATGCTTTGTTGTTCGTGTCGTTAACCAGTACGCCATACAGTGTTCGGACGACTGGACACTGATTCAGGAGCAAATCACTCGAAAATTGGAGTAAAAGCTTAATTTTCCTATTAAATTTGAATTTTGCATAAACAATTTTACATAAACAAGTAATTACAAAATTTCATTGGGGATATTCCCTTCAATTCAATTGATTGTGAGTTGTATGGAATAGGAAATCAATTACATACTTTCGATTCATGCAAAAAAAGGCAGTTATGAGTATTCTGTATGTATATGAAATAGAAGATAAATATCAGACCTTTTGTAAACAGATACGTTGTCAGAAAACTATCCACTGCAGTACTGCAATGTGGGGTAAAAATTTAGTTAGAATATACTCCGCCAAATTTCAATACTTCTTCAGGGAAAAAGTAACGGAAGTACTATACTGACCCATTTTATTGAGCCATCTTCTTTTCATAAAAAAGTTCCTACAGTGGCTACACACGACGAACATGTGCGTGAGCATGCTCGGCTTGCGATGCATGTTCGTGGTTTGTGGGGCGGTTCACGAGCATGTTCGCAAAAAATAAAAACAAAATTGATTTTCAGTGAGCATGTTCGTCGTTTGTGGCGTGGTCTGGGGACAGTGCAGTCGAAACAAAAACAACAACCTCATTTTTGTGTTAATGCTTGCAGTATGAACATCGGCGGTTAAATGCATCCAAGCCATGTGCGGTAATTGAATTTTTGATAATGATTTTGATATATGTACTACATACAAGTGAAAGCTCCGCATTCATTTTTGCGAATGCGAAAACGAATACGAATGTCAAAATTAATGCGGAAGCTCCGCGGTTGCGAATGCGAATATTCGCAACAACCCTGGTATGTACATTTGTATGTTTTCTTTCGAAAACTCATTCAAGCCATCATACAATTTGTCCTCAATTTCATTGTCGAAATCGTCTTTTTCATCGTTTATTAATGAAGCCACCTTCGATAAAATTTTTTGATATTTATTTGGTCTTCTAACAATAGTTGCGATCCCGTACGAGCCCGGACTAGTCAGAAATAGTCAGAATCAGTCAGATTTTACTGGAAATCGATCCCGTACTCGGATCTCTGACTATTGAGAGGACAAAAAAGAGAGTAAATACGGTTCTCTCTCTGTCAGTTTTAGTCCGAGAATTTTTTGCTGGTAAATTCTGGTAAATGTGTCAAACGATCAGCTGTAGTGTGTTTGGCAACCAAATTGTAAACAAAAGAAAAGTGCACTCTGCTAATTCATGTTGAAAAGTATTTAATTGTTTAAGTGGATTCTAATGAATTTGAAAGTATTTTTGGTTATTTGCATGTGTGAGCTGAGTGTGTTTACATACAAAATAAGCAAAAATGTACAACCAAAATTTGGAGGTTATGTTGAAGTTGACAGAAGTTACCATTTTTTACTAGAAAGCGATCCCGTACT
>NW_023458698.1:110797-114140 GCF_013731165.1 Rhagoletis pomonella
CACCTAAATGCAACTCCATTTTTGCATTATATACAAAATTTTATGAAAATCGGACCAGCCGTTCGCGAGATTACCTGTTACAAAAAAACGGACTTCTCTTTATATAATTAGTATAGATGAATGCATTTAGTTCACCCAATGTGCCGCTACTACTTACATACATACATATGTAAATTGCCACACGGTCAAAATTTTGGGTTTAATTTTTAAACCGCGCTGGGGCTACTGCCTTTTTAAATTTTTTATAGTCTACTTTTTAAACCAGTCAATAGTTTTAATCAATTTTTAATATGTTCTGGTTTAAATTTTAGTCGAAAAAGTTCGTGGTTTAAAACTCAAACCAAAATGTTTTAATTCTAGTTTCTAGGTTTCATATATAGAAATTTTTGTTTAAAATCTAAACTGAAATAGAAAATGTTTGCACACAGCGAAATGTGGTGTTGATTCAAACTCAACATATGAAAGTACATTTACATGCGTGGCTGTAGTTGAGTGTGCAAAGATGCTTGATACAATTGGTTGCTACCAAGGCTGTCCGGGTTCAATCCCCATCAGACGGAGCATGAAATTTAAGACCTTTTTTATATTCTAAATTATGAAAATGTTTGGGTTAAAAATTTAAACCGCACTGTTTAAATTCTAAACCCAACATAGGTGCTCTCTTTTTTTAATCTTGGAAGGTTGGTATTTGAAACTGAATTTAGTTTGGTCATATATGTATGTAGTCCAAAAAATTTTAAATTAAAACCGAAACTATTAACCGTGCACTGAGCAAAACTACTTGAGAAAAAAGCGTTAGTTGTGTGCGCCACACACCCGGTAGAAATCTTAACAAAAATATACTACGAGACAATCACACGAATACAGTTGTTTATTGTATCCAAAGTTGGTACCAAGTTGATAAGATTTTATCATTTCTCATAATTTGCTTTTAATTTTAATTTTTTCGAATACAGAGGATATGATCATTCTTTTTTGCTTTATTCCGTATACGCAAAACTATATGTTTCAATGGACACATCGCTTTTAATACATAATTTAGATTTAGATAATATTTTTAGCAATTTAGTTGAGAAAAATAAAACATTTAGATTATTGTTTGTATTAAGGTCCATTTTAAATGTGCTACCCCAAAATAACTGATATCAATAAAAAACACCTCTTTGAGGTAAAATTTTCGAGTGACGATAGCTGAACTAGAAACACAAAATTTATGATATCAATTTCGTGACGAAAATTATACGCATTTTTTAACCGCCTTTGAAACATGCGGAAAATCCTTTTTTTTTATTTATTCGGAACGTTGCAAAACTGCGTCTACTGCTAGAAACACAAAATAAAAAACAGAACTTTTGCAACGAATTGTACCTTTTGTTTTATTTGATATAAGTATACACGCAAACATTTTCAATAAGTAATGGCATAGAAAAACAATGAACTCTGGAAAAAAGCTAATATTTTATCCAACCAAAAACCTTTTTGTATAAAAGGGGAAATATACGACACCATCTTGCTGGCTCCATCAAGTGATTGTACCATCAGGCTAGAAGCATATAACTTACCAGCATGCTGGTACAATATTTATTTCTTTACAAATGAGGTCGAGGAAAGATCGAAATGAGCCGAAATTTAAAAATTTTTCTACCATTTTCTTAAACATTGTTTTTTGTTTTTAATTCACAATTGCAATATCGTGAACTTAATCTTCCACAAAGACGGCTTTGACTCATATAGTGCAAGAAATTTCCACCAAAATACTTTTTACTTAGAAAATTGAGCTAATTTCACCACTCTCGGCACCAACATGCTGGTGCAATCATAAAATTTTCAAATAGTTTTTGAAGTCACACCAGCAGCTGGTACAATCACACCACAAGAACATACACGGTCAATCGACTTAATGGGCCATTTAACAAATTAAGCGTATTAAGGGCCGTAAACTTAACTATTTTAAACTATAGTTAAATCGTTAATAGATAAGTTAACAGCCCTAACAGTATGTATGTATAAAAACGTAAGAAACATACAATACATATATGTAGATATATATATCAGTCTTTCTTAGTTTAAAAATTCACCTCTTACATAAATGAAAAAAAATAAGATCAAATTACGCGTATTCAACTTTTTCATGCCAAGTATGAATAAATTCTCCAAAGGGCTAAAAAAAGGGGTAGGGGCAATTTTAAATCTATGTGGCCAAAAAAGAATGTGGTATCTAAATCTAGCCACCAAAGGGCTAAAACGGCAACACTGGTTCCGTTCCTGCAACAATGAAATGTCACTGTTGCCATCTATGTATATTTAGAGAGATTTAATTTTGTGGAGAACGTGTTTTCTTAGTATGTTTGGTGCATTTTACAGTCACAACCAGCTTCTAAAAATGTACATTCTAAGGCGTGTGATTTCATCTTAAATTATATAGTTTTATAATAAACGCGTTTTTTTTACTCATATATACATCATCTACGCTTACGGTTCAACTGAAACACGTATCAACAATTTCCATGTAAAAACAAATAATTTTGATTTTATCGACCACTATTCGAGGCAAAAAATATAGAAAAGATGTTCTTAACAGCGGTCGTCCCTCGGCAGGCAATGGCAAACCTCCGAGTGTATTTCTGCCATGAAAAACAGCTTCTCCTAAAAATACAATCGCCGCTCGGAGTCGCCATAAAACTGTAGGTCTCTCCGCTTTGTGTGACAACATCAAGGCGCACGCCACAAGTCGGAGGAGAAGCTCGGCCAAACACTAACTTATGTGTATGCGCCAATCTATTATTATTATTATTATTATTCGAGGCTTAGAGAGCAGAAGTGGCCTAACTCAATTTTTGTTTGTTGTTAACTACAAATCTTTTGAGTTTGATAGATTTTAAAATAAAAGTTGCTTCTTCCTTAATTTTAAATTAAATTTCATTAATCAGTTCCTTAAAATTAAAGATATGCGATGTTTATTTTAAAATTTATCTCATTTGTTGAAACTATTTGAAGTAGTTAAAACAAAAAAAAAATGTGATTTAGGCCACTTCTGCTTTCACGGCCTCATACAGAACTGCAAATGAAATTTGTCGCTTACGAATCCATACATATTTTAAGCGTAGATACTTAAAAAAATATCTACAACCAATATTAAACTTTTGGGCATAAAATTCGATTGGGCTATTTATGTTTTCGTGTTGGCAACCATGGACAAAATGGAGGTTGGCTGCTTTTCTGCATTTCGGTTCATTTCAGTAAATTCCGAGTAATGGGCTGTTTTTGCTTACGCGTAAAAGCACATTTAGCGCATTTAGCTCTAAATGCTACTCTAAATGTACATTTATCCATACAAAATTCC